>NC_139732.1:3227500-3312500 GCF_964211835.1 Anser anser | reverse complement strand
TTGTAATTTTATTGAATTGCTTATTCATTCTTTGATATTGTGTTTTAATAGTATTATAAATCTGTTTTATGTCTGATAGGAGCCTCATTGTAAACTGATATAACAGATAATATGGCAATTCACCATAAAAATTCTAAACCAAAAATGCAGATCAGAACGCAAAGAAGCACTTTAATTCATTCTGGGTTTCTTTTCATTTTATTTTTTAATTATTTTTCATGTTCTGGTTGCCATCTGTTGATAAAAGATGGTTGTACAAAACTCACAGTACTACACAATGGGAACTTTTTTTGTACAATTCTATTCATAAAAAAGAGGAAAAACAGTATAAAAGCATTGCCCCTCTCTAGACTAAGGATCATTAGCTGGTTCATTGTATAGACTGATATAAATTATCTACTTTTGGAACTAAATCTCTCTCTATTTTTTTGCACAAGATACTTATTTTGGGTAATTTTTAGTATCATGAATAATAGAACAAAAAATTCACTTTCTGCAATGTCTTCTATTATTCTTATTCTTTTATTTAAAACAATGTAAAGCGATTATGACAAAAGATGTTATCAACACATAGAGCAATTATTTTTATAAACCACCTTCTGCTCAGAAACTTAGCAGAAAGTTCATTCAATATAGCATGCAAGCCTGCCATCTCAAAAAAAAAAAAAACTCTGTAAAAACCTCTGTTAACAAGAGCCCATAGCGAAGGAAAGCCTCTAACCTGACCAGCACTAGCCTGACAAATGCATAATCCTGAAAGCACAACTCAAACATGAAAGTGCAGCCAGACCCCGAGCCCTTCCTTGCAGAGTATCTGTAGCCCTCACGCACAAAGCTACACCTCCACATTGCCAACCATGTAGCTGAACACATATGAATGTGTCCATACATGCTCTTTACAATTTGTGTTTTGTTTGTACTGAACATTTGATCTAAAAATAGATGTATTTTCCTCATGAACAAATGCTTTTCTTAAGGCAGAAAATAAGTGGTATCATGTCTGCAGAAGTAATATGTTATTAACATGAAAACAACAAGAAAAGTACCTCTTGTAAAACGTACTGAAGAACAATGCTTGGCAACAGGTTGAGGACTACTTGGTTTTCGTAAGATTTCTAAAAGTAACCAGTCGTGCTGTCACTAAAGAAACACCGCTGAGAAAGCGACAGAAATGTGCCCACAAATATTAAAGAAATTTATTTTTCAATCTTCTAAAAAGAACTGTTTTCAGGAGGAAAAAAAAAAAAAAAAGGAAGTCAAATATTTATTCACCATTGAAGCACCAGAGCAAACTTACAAACAAACAAAAACGCAAACTAAAAAATGCACCACTTTCGGATTACCAAAACAGCGTATATTAAAGTGTGCGATGGCTGAATTCACACGCAGGGACAGGGAGGCACTAAGCATGCATGGACAGAGTGCCACGAGAGTTAAAGGCCCAATCTCTGAATTTCCAACTTACTTCTGGGTCCAACCATGACTCACGACCCACCATGACAGAGCTGGTACCGGCCCTTCAGAATGCCCCTGGATCAACAAGAGAGGAAGAGGGAGGTATCTGATGTGCATGCTACAAACCAGGAGACTCCTTGTGTGAACCACAGCTATGCAGATTAAATATATACCTTAACATAACACGTGTAATAACCTTGTTTGTAAAATACAATGACATTTTCGAAATGAGAGCCAAGAGTTTGAGAAATTTTAGAAACATTTTAGAAATGAGAGCCAAAAATAAGAGATCTGGTCTAAACACACCTCCTTGACTTCCTACAGCTTGAATTTTGTAAAAGTACATTCAAGCACAATTTAAAGACATCATCCAAGGTATTATTGCTGCTTTATGTTAACGCAGTAAGAGCCACAGGGCTTTACTTGATTTGAATACAAGTGGAAGGGGTTTTAAGACAGCAGAGCACTGATACCCCCACTGCCTGCAGACCCTGCCTGGAGCCAGCCGAGCATTTGTGGAAGCTCTCTACAGATCTGTAACACACACACACGCAGACACACACACACTCACTCACTCTAACACACTCGTGCAACTTCCAGCAGAGCTGATGCAAGTCCAACATGCAAGCCAACTCCAGGATAAGACAAAAAAACGTGTACTGTTGATCTAAGTAACTCCAGGAGCCCTCCACAGCTATTAAAGTCCATCACATACAATACTAACAAGAGCAAATAGCCAGGCAACCTACGTGACTGTATCTTGATACATCACACAATAGCTTCATTTGCTTTAATGTAATACATTACAAAGGCAGCACACAAGTTAACATTAGTCAACAACATAATGGACAGATAAGTGTCTCACCACGGTTAAGAACATACCCAGGTTCCATTATAAGCTCTATTTTTAGTCCCTCCTTTGCTCCCTCTCCGCAAATTGTATGAACAGCAAAATTGGTCTGCTTGAAAATACAAGGCTTAAGTCAAAGGAAAAAATGTTCCTGAGAAATCATGGAAAAAAAATGGACAACTTACTTCAAATTAGACATCACTCTGGATTCTGCAATAAAATTGTGAGGACACCAGGGGAATGCACAATTTTCCATTTGAAACCTAGCTACAATTCACCTTAAGGTTCTTCCCTGGAAAAGCAGTTTTTCCTTATTTGATATTGAAAAAGTCTGCTTTTTGGATGCTGAGAGGTCCTGCCTTCTAGCCTCATTTTTTAGCCTTTTTTCTACAAGTCCTGACCATCACTGGGAGCAACAAGCACGTTCCAAAATAACAGGCAACTGCTTTTTCCCTGCTGCCAAATACTCAAGTTACTTTTGGGTTCACTGAAAGTTAACTTAAATACAGAGCTATTTAGCAAAGTTTTCTCGATTAAAGCCACCACTGTACTTTACCAAAGTGGTAAAGTTTACCCCAGAAGTTTCTCTCTATACCAAGGTAATTACGTGGTGATTCTTACAAATGAATGAAGGCAAAATCATTTTCAATATATAGTTGTTTTTTTCTTTCCTTTTTTTTTTCCCTAAGTATAAGCACAAAAACACATAGTTCCATTTTATTACCAAGAGGTTGAAAATTTGTTGAGTCCCTTTTATTTCCCCTAAAATATAAGCTACTGGGCAAGAAAAAAGTCTTTTCCAATGGTATTACAACTAAGAATAGAAACTTTCAAACCTATGAAAATAACTAAAAGAAACTTTAAACAAAGAAAAGAGATAAGAGTTTAGCTGTGGTATTTGCTGTGTCCTCCACAGAAAGCTTAAAGAGTATGCTTCATGAATTATACAAAAATTGAATTAAAAAAATAAAATAGTTTTACGTTACTACAGTCAGAAATCTAAGAAAACCCTACCACAGATACAAGCTTGTGAGACAGCAGTAAAAAACTTGGAGTCCAGATTCTCGAGTTTATTCCAAGATCTGATTTCCTCTGACTTCAGCCAACACATTTCATCCCCATCACCTTCTCCTTCTCTAGGACTGTAATGATTGCAGTAACCAAGAAGCACCATTATACACCTTTGGGTCAAGTTCCCTGTGGGTTTAAAAGCAGCTCCACTGGTTTTAATGGCATGCATACTAATGTAGAATCTGGCTTTCGTATCATGATGTTATAATTAATTAATTCACACTTAAGAACTTCTCTGTGAGCATCTGCAGCAATAAGCTACACAAGTGCAGTTATTGTTGACATACTGAAAGGACCTAGAAAAAAAAAAAAGAAAAAAAGCACTACACTGTACGCATAACCTGCAACTGCTACATGTGGCCTTCTCTCGCCAAAAAACATGCGGATCCCCTCACACTCAGCGTTGGAAATGCGGGTCCTCACCAACTCGAGGCAACACCTTGTCAAGGCTTCCTGTGACACCGAGGACACGGGCCAGGCCCGCTCTCCACAGCCAGGCCCCAGCTCCGGCCATGGCCCCGTGCCAACATCCTCACACAAGCCAGGCCGTCCTGTTCAAAACTGCCCCGCATGCTTTACTCTCACAATGCCCGCGGCAAGCACTGGAACACAATGGTTCATGAAAATCAAGGTCTTTTTATAAACGTGAACATAATCATTTGTCTGAAACTAGTAAACCTCACCTTTATTTGTATAGTTTTTGCAAGTTTGCCTTTTTCCTTTGACATTGGGATTTTCAAAGGCAGCTAGAAGTGCCTAATTCTAAGTGAAATTAAAATGAAATTTGAGTACCAAAATCCTTTAGAATTGGCTAAAAACAACAGCAGCCAGCACAGGATTTTCAAACTGTTTTCTTCCAAGCTTCAGCCAAGATTCACAGCCAGGTAATAAGCCCCTTGGTATGGCAAGGAAACCCCGTAGCATGCTTTGGGCACCATCAAAATACTGCCCCTCGCCTCAAATGTGACGTTATATAAACTGTTTCTCATTTTTATTTTTAGTAAGGAAGAAAAAGAAGTAATATTTTGAGAGGTTAAAATAATGTTGACTAAGTTATCCTGCAAGCTCTTCACAGGGCAAGGCCTGCACCCTCACATGCTCCTCAAGTGCATTTCATACCATGAGACCCTCGCTCCACACAGGGCCCCCAGTCACTGCTGCCATAAAAATAATGAACAACTCCAAGTTCAAACACAAATAATTGTCCTAATACCCTCCACTCCATCTTGACACATGACATCAAAGGAAACATAAGAAATAATGTAAAATAACTGCTGTTAATTTCTATGTGTAGTCCATTACATTCGCACATAGCATTACTCATATGGCATCAATTTCATATCTTTCAGACACTACAGGTTCAAAGAAAAGTGGAGAGGTAGGAAAAGGGATGAAGTTTATTAAACAAGGGCTGTATTTGCTTTTGGTGAAAAATATGTCGTATTACTCATTTAGCAGATCAGGAAGAATGTAAAGCTCTGGGGGTATGCAAAGAACGATCCCAGATAAATGAGCTGATTCTGACATTTTAGTGTTAGAAAAAGCAAAGAAATCATAATTTTATGAGAGTATTTCTCTCACAGGAATGGTTAAAAAAACGCTGATGAGATGTCCCTAAACATTACACAGACATCATCAATTACCTGTTCTTTGAAAAAGAATAATTAAATCGTAATTCTTGAACATTATTTGCCAAAAGCTGAAAATATTATTTCCAGTCACCTACTGCACTCCATGCTGTGCAGAGACACCCTTAACAGTATTTGCCTTGCAGTAGCTGTACAAGAGTATTGCAGCACTGACCATTTTGTAAGCATCCCTTTGTACCTGTAACAATAGCAAGTTCAGACAGAGCACTGCGGTACAAATTAAATACCCACATTTAATCTATTTAAGCTGTGAGACATAATCACTGAAAAAAGAAAGTAAAGCCTCTAGTATACCGAAGAAAATAATCCTAAATAGCTTTGTCTCTATGAAATACATATCCTATAATATAAGAATTTTGTAGTGGTATCTTACACACTAAGATCCCCTGTTGGAAACAGAATTAGAGAAGCATTCGAAACAGAAGCAATTCTGAAAAAATATTTTTTTCTTACAATACTATCCCTATTTTAAAAGTAGTTCACAAAACACTTCCTGAAACAAAGGAAGCCAAAATAGTATTAGTGTATCCTTCTAGAAAGATTAACCTGCAACATATCCCAGTGTCTGAAATCAAACATCTGCATTATTTGATCTAATGCTATTAATAAACACGAAAGCTCTGGCACCTGTAAGAGAGTGAAAAATGGAACACAGAAGTATCTTTTAATTAAATATATTAATGGTAAAGATACTTCAGTGACGGATTTTTTTTTTTTTTAATTGGCCATAGACTAAATATATACTAAAGTAACTTTCAATTATTTCAATATATATTCAGGTAACTTTTCTGATTTATTTGTTTACAATCTTGCTTACTCCCTGCGGTCTTAGCTATTGTGGTGTATCAGCAGGTAGACAATCATGCTACAGAGGAGAGGACAGAGAAGCAGTAGGGCAACTTTTCAACCACCCAACGAAAACCGTGCAAAACCCATTTTGGAAACACATGGCACAGTTGAAGATCTTTAGCTTTGTGAAACTGCATCTGCTCGTGAAAGGAGTCAACGGTAAGGTAGCCCTTTTCCTGGGCGTGATCTGACGTGACACGTGCCATAAACTCAGGTGGGTGACAATGCTGGCAAAAACCATGTGAAATGCCCTCCTCCCTCCTGCACACTTTCCAGCCTCTGCTGGTGGCCAGGCAGGGAGGCAGGGCACCGGGCATGTGGCAGGGACGGATGCTCATAGTGGCCTGACTGCTGGTACCCTCAGCCTCTGTGGGCTGGGACAACAGCCACCGGCTCCTGCTCCCAGCAGCTGCAAACACAGGTCTGTGCATGGCAGTGATTTTTGCAAGGACCATGGATGCATCCCACGGTTTTCAGCAGGACAGAGAAAAAAAAAATCCTTAATACAAAATACAGAGAAAATATGTACTAATCGGCTACCAATTCTATTCTGTTAATGAAACCTGTGTTTTGAAGAGATGAAGAACATGGAGTTCACTAGTATTATAATGTTAGACTGTTCTTGGCCGTTTAACTGATTTAGTGATCTAACCAGTGAAAAAGCATGAGTTCATTTAGTGAAACGTATGTATTAGATTAACAATCAAGAAAAGGCTAAAATTAAAATGAAAAACGAGGAGAACATTAATAAGAAGAATTTTCACAGAGGAATATGCTGGTTAAAGCAGTTAGGCACTGGAAATACAGGAAACAGGTACTTCAATTTCTTGGGATCGTGCATGCTCAGGTACTGCATGGCTTGATCCCTATTTTTCAATGACAGGCTGATACATTTTCTGTCTGATCATTATGGATTTTGACAACGTCATTTTGGAACCTTGGCTACTAAGATATCAATAATTAAATGCTTTCACACTTTGCTCTTGTAGATACTGGCAACTTATCTTTGTCCTCTGCAGAAGCTAATAGTGTAATGGGCAAAACATCAAGAATAATTAAGGAAAATGCTGGTATAAACTCCATCAGAAAAAAAAAAATACAACTTTGTGCATGGCTCCTGCTTAAAATCTCACATCCTGCACTTAATTTTAAATTTAAAATATTTCTCTCTGGTACCTCTTAACTGTGTTTTGTCTGTGTGTAGAGAAAGAAGTACATACTGTAATTAATGGTTTAATAGCCTCTACATGTACTCTCATTTCATAGTTAAAAAAATAACTGGCTGAAACAGCAGTAGCCTGTTACAAGAAGCATCCCTCCCCTTCTGTCTTTTTCTGTAGAAATGCTCACTGTAATGCAGTACTGCTGAAAGTCGAAGGCCTTGATCTGCAGAAAAGATACTGCAACTTAGTGACATATCAGAGAGCAGGGGAGGGAGGGGAAGAATTAATTTTAAAGAGCAAAAAGTCTATTTTACACCTGTAGGTGTAGTCTACCCTCCAACTGGGAAGCTCACAGAGGGCAATTCTAGGAGGAGAGAATTCCCTTCCTAGGGGCACCAGACTCTAGAGGAGATAGCAGAATTAAAAGACCATGTAATAGGACAACTTTATTACAAAAACTACTGATATCTTGATACTGTCACTGTGAGAAACCAAGGCAGAACAGATTCATTTGGCTGAACAGTGGATGCAGCTTTATACAAATGATTAATACTTGGCAACCCCCCTCTACTTGGCGTGTCACCAGCAAACTCAGTATACTTCCTTCCCAGCCCTCCAATGTATTTTATATAATGACAGACCAGGATCCAAGATGAGATGAAGCTCCTGTGTCCAGATCAAACACAACGAACCCTCACAACAAGAAAGTTGAACAGCCAGCTCAGCTACAGAAGTGAAGGGCACCCGGTTCTGCAGTAGACGTCCAACCCTGCAGCTGAAACACACAGAGCATCCCTGTCGCATTGTCAGTCTTTTCTAAGGCTTGAGATACACTTGTAGGAATGTTCAAAAATCACAGAGGATTTTTGTTGTTGTTTAAAAAAAAAATCAGAACCAAAAAGCCCCATCGAACAAATTAACAATACCTTGTAGTACACCTTTTACATAATCCCAGCAAAGACCCAAGCATATCTACATAACCAGGCGAGAACTGAAGCACAACAACTGTTCTGTAATATTCCTGGAGAGGGCAAATCTTCAGCTACAAAATTACAGGAATCTGAACCTGCATTACACATCCCAGAAATAAGGAACAGAAATGGGGAGCCAAGTTGAGCTGAGGACAAGACGAGCAGCGCAGTCGCTTTCCACCTGACCTGCTGCCTACCTGCAGCCACCCAGAGGGCTGGCGGACACTTCCACCCCCTGGCCCCACAGCCGCTGCCCTGTGCTCACCATCAAGTGCCAGCAGGAGCTGGAAGACTTTAATAACTCCTGTTCTACACATTCAGAACAAAGGAAGCTAAACATTACCTGCTCTGTGCAGAGTGGCTCCCTTTCAGATAATCAGTGGCACATTGCTGCACATCCTTCTTTTTAAAATGTATATTTACATTATTTACACAGAAATACTTTTCAGTGGCTGTACATAACAATTCAATGTTCAAGTTGGTGACAAAGTTCTTACAAAAACCATATTAGCTCCACAAATGTTTATCTTTAATCTACAAATAACTACATTTGGAGAAAATGAAATGCTGCCTTTTCATCATTAAATTATGCAAGACTTGCAATCTTCATGAGTAAATTTGTTGCAATGAAAACGGACATCTTGGTATGAATTACAAAGGACTGGAAAATCTGAAGTAGAAATAAGCCACCAAAAAACTAAGAGAAGAAATATTACAGGAACCAGTATGTCAACCCTAATTGTGTAATTACTTTTTGGCTTGGTCATATAAGCTAGAAGCAAGGAACAAGAGACAATGGTAATTTCTTACTGCTGAAATGAAGGTGTCAAACTGTCTTGTATGCTCTGTGTGCTCTAAGCTACAGTTTACATTTATATCATGTTACTTCAATTACAATCTTAAGAGACTTGAATACTCCAGCCATATTAGGCCAGTATTCATAAATGTTAAACGTGCACACTACCAGTTGTTTGTGTAAATACATCTTTATATATGTGCTTGTTATTGAAATTCTACTGCATAGATCATTTGTTTGAAAAAGAAACTAATGCTTTTAAACAAAAGCGTACATTTTTAATAAATGTTCTAAAGTTGCATTGTTCTATTCCTTTTCCTGAGGAATTTAAAAGATTCACAAATGTCAGTCAGTTAACATCTGGAGCCATGTGAAATACAATAAAAAACACAGTAATACTTCTGGGCCTGATTCTGACAATCTCAGTCACAGTACACCAATGCCAGCGATAACCTTATTTACAAGAAGCGACAAAATGTGAACATGCAGAATTTTGCCTGTAATGTGACTTGTCCAAAGTCAAAGCAGAGGCAAAAATACAATTAAAAACCCTGACCTCTGGTTTACACTGCATTCTTTATACTTACGCATTAAATGTGGAGACATGAATCTGCACCGTTCCCATACAACAGGGCAAGTCATTAGCTGTCTTTTTCAAAAGCAGCCCAAAGCAATCTTTATGCTACTGCACATTATTGTCACTTTATTTTATAAGTTATTTGTTTTCATTTCTTCAATTTTTCTCTTGTGGGATTGACTCCTGGTACAGTACTGACAGATGTGTGTGTTAGAGGAGCTAACTTTACTCTTTGGTAGACAGACAGAAATCAATGAAACAAAGACTGCTTTACAGTAAATAATCAGAATAGAAGATGTAAGTGAAACAAATGTTAAAAACTGAAACTGAGAACATACAGAGTGAGCACTTGTGTGTATACTCAAAGCCACACATGGGTATTAGTATCATCTCAACTAAATACGATAAAACTTCTGTTCTAAGCCACATTATCATATGTTTTATAGACACCACACAGTTTTCTACAACTCATTTTAGGAATTTTTTTTTAGCTATTTTAATTGGACTATTGTCAAATACTTTACTTATGCACAGAACTGTGATAAGATTTAAAAGAAGAAAAAAATGCTATAAGTAATATATGCTACAAAATTACTTAATATGTCTTTTTACACACAAATGATAAGGCTAGTTAATATCAGAGCTACTTATGAGTCTAAAAAAGTTCCGAGTACTTCTTGTTGACTGCTTCTCAACTGACTTGGGCTTTAAGTGGCATAACTGAGGGTGGGGGGAAATCGGTATTTACGGGAAGAAGTGAAAAACTTGCCCGTGATGCAGATGAGCAATTACTGAAATGGCAAGTATCTGAAGCTCTTTACAAGCTGCTGTATGAAGATTACTCCCAGGACAATAGCAAATTAGGAGGTTCCCATTTTAATAAATTACACAGGTACATTATAAAGATTCTGTTGAAAAATATTGCACTCATGTATATACATGAGGATATATTATTATACATCTGCATAAGGAGAGAGATCGTTCTACCACCTCATAGGAATTATGCTTCCTGTTACACGCATGTATAAAGTATAGAATATGTTTGTTTGTATATTGTCCGGGAAGCACTGTTTTCAGAAGAGTAAACCCTGTTCAGCAATCACATGAGTAGTCTTGATGTAGTTAAGTGATAGATAAGGGCCATACTATTTATCTGCAAAAATACATAAGTGAATGACCTAAGAAGTAAAATTTTAAAGTGTTTCAGTAAATGTATTTTCCTGAAATTGTCTAAAATTAGGCTTAACAATATGCCATAATTAACTGAAGAAAATTTCAATGAATTAAAATAAGACTTGTGATTCTGTGCAAATATCTGAAAAAAAAAAAACCAGTTCAATTTACATACAGTATGCAGAATCTGTTCATCTTTGATTTCAGAACTAGAGACAAATGTAGCTTTTTGTAAAGAGTAAGGCCAGGTTTTGAACTGAGACTCAGATGCAAATATTGACATGAACAGAAGCCTTATCCACAAGATCCAAAACCCGTTTTGGCTCATTTTTACCTAGCTTCCTCAATCTTTAGCATAGGATATGAGTAATTGTGACAACTGTAACATTAGCCATTTTGGCCTTCTTTAGACTTTTTCCTTTTTGTCTGTTTCACAGAGAACTTGATGAGGATTTTTTGTTTGCTTTCTTTCCTTTTCAGTGTAGAATCATTTGACCAGTAAAAGTATTCTTTTTTTCTTTGCAGCTGTTTAACCTCCACTTTAGTTCTTGAATTGTAAAACTTAAAAAGGAGACCCCTTCCTTCCACAAGTTAAAAAGACAAGTTCATTTTCCTTAAACTGCCTTCATCTTCTATTGAAGGACTGATCATAGACCAGATATTGCTAAACCATTGCAAAGGGTAAGAATATACAGCAAAACAAAATATTTAATTATAAACTCTACCTCAAAAGAATCACCTACACATCACTGTTTAATTACAAAACTGTGTATGTAAGCATTAATTCTCTGAATTCTCTTGTAAGATATCCCCCCCCCCCCAACCATTTTATAGCTTGAAAACATAGTTATATAAAAATCTGTGACTTCCCTGGGAATTCCAAGAAAATTCAGGAATTCCTAACTCACAGCATTATCACAGAATCATAAATTACTTTTTCTTAAATCCGCAATCACTCACATTACCAAGAAGATGTAAAAATAGGAAAGTTCAAAATCACACCACTTAGTACAAAAACTCACAAGCTCAGTATTTTAAGCCTTGCTTCCAGGGGCAAGCTGCATAGCTGCCACTTTCACAAGCACATCAGCCCAAGACTGACCCATGCTACCTCTAGCAACATAACCATGACATGGTAGCAATGTTCTGATACCTGTGCATAGATACAGATGAAAATTCCCTCTTCCAGACTCCTTCAAAACGGTGGGATAACTAAAAACACAGGTAACACTAACATTTTACTTCCTTAAGTAGTTTTATTCTATCTCAGGAAAAAGAAAGCAAAACATTATACCAGTATTATCTACGACCCCAACCTCCTTTGGCTGGCAATTAACAGACCCACTAACATCTAGCTACACTCTCCTAAAAATTGAGTGTTCTGGATTTGTTCATGTGTAGGAAAGACCTCAAGTGCATTTTCCTGGGAACAAACATGAAAGAAAGCAAAAAGTTTTAAAGACTGCTGGTAGGGAACCGTGTATCTCACTGAGTGCCACTGTGCTCATACACTTCATAAAATATATGTTGGCAAATCATTAGTACAGTAAACGGACTTATGCCAGATTTATGAAAATACCTAAGGAATCTAATCTCTCACTTTTATACACGTGTATAAAAGTCAGGCTCTCTCGAACCATGTACCCCTTCTAGTTTTGACACTTTAATTCAGCTTATGTTTTCAAATTTTGGATCCATTATAGACATGCAATAAATATATTACTACTTAAGGTACATAGAACTATATAAACTTCCAAATACCAGCATTTACCAGATGCTTCTCACTAAAGACAGGTCTTACAAAATTATATTTGCTAAGCAGGCCCTAGAAAATAGGAGAACCTGAAATTCAAAGAATGAATTTGTGAAAATTTGTTAGCATAAACAGTTTGAACACACACATATATATATATAATATATCTAGACATGCCTGCCTTCAGGCTAAACAAGATAATACAGCAAATATCAGAGGTTTAGGTACCAATCTAAAACTGCATCCTCGTAAGGGAATTTTTTTAACAGTGCTGCTGACGGACTTGAGGTGCCATTGGAGGCTACAGCCACAACAGAGCTTTAAGGAAGTATTTGTGTAAAATATTCTCGTGTTCTACAATTGGTGGGTTTTGGTTCACTGTCAAATTAGCATCTTTTTTTGTTTTGTTTTGTTTTTCATAGCTCTTAATAGCTTGTACATCATTCTTCTGCCTTTGTCACTGATATTGCATGTCTGCCTTGATCTTATATTTTAATGTAATTTACATACATACAAGCACCAAAGAATAATAGTAATAATAATAATACAGCGTGGTATGGCTATAATGCAACTTCAAACTTCAAGACTGCAGCTGTAATTGATGTTTTGTCTTTGTTTGCCGTGTTTTGTTATAATGAACAGAAGTAAAAAAAAATTCTGATCAAGATGCATTTTGAGACAATGTCATCTATTCACACAGTGGCTGAAAAAATACTAGTAGTTTTCAGAGTCCTAGCTTGCTTTTGTGTTACTCATCCTGCAGCTGCGAAATATATCAGGTACAATGCAGCCAGCACATAACTGCCTATAAGCATGCAGATTGTACCTAGTAAATTCCGATGTTTTACTGATTTTAATAGAATGTCCTTTTTAAATAGCTATGCAGGACCACCACCAAGCAAAGGGAAAAAGCTACTGCAAAAATTACAAATTTACTAGGGATCTTTTGCAAACTTAATTTACAGAAATGGAAAACAACCTTGACATATATAAAAACTATATTTTTTATTTTCCTTCAGAAATACTCCGTAGGCAAAGAGCATTTTTTCATACATAAGAATGTTTAAAATCACTGATTCAGTACAAAACTATCTCCAGAAGATAAGAACATCTGTAGTGTTCTAGCACTACAGTCTAAACACTGGGCGATAGGCCTCGCTCCTTCAGTTTTCAGTGATAATAGACAATGTGTGCCTCCTTACAATATAATCATTATAAACTTTATTATTACACTTGGTATTTCATGAGATGTCTGGCAGCCGATTGCTGAGATACAGCATAGCGTACAGTTCTCCCGCACGTTTCACGGATATTTACTGGATTCCAGTATAACCTAACCTGTTAATGCTTCTGGAATGTATAAACACTGTTAACTGCTAAATTCCTTGTATCAACATTTCAGAAATAACCATTAAGTAAGTTGGTTGCTAACTGTTGAGGAAGATTTTGATTTACTGAATAAAGTATCATCATGGGATGAAAATCAAGATCACATTTTTAGGGAGACATGACATTATCCATAACAAGATGTAATTTTGTACTGAAATTGTAAGGATAAACAGTCCGTTTTTAGAATAGAATTAATGGTCAAATATACACAATGCTGTTACCTATCAATACAGACCCTTGACTGTGATAATATTTTCTATTTATAATTTAAAACTATTATTAATAAAACTTTCTTGGCATAATTAATTATTTCTAATAATTATTCTAATTATTCTGAAACAGAACAGAATATTCCACCTGACTGAATACTATCAAACAAAACGTTCATTCCAGTTTAAGTCATCAGGATAACATCCCTCTTAAGAAAAACAACCGTTTAGCACCTACTCCCAAATCCTTAAAGGTTCTTAAGCACTTAAACATGAAAGAAAAAAAAAAAAGTGTATTACTTGAAAAGATGCTTTTTGAAAAATCCAACCAAGAAGGGTCTACTAGAGTCTGTATGTATCTACATTACACCAACAACAAGCAGAAGCGTAGCATGACGTTACTGGGTAACGCAGGGCAAGCTCTATTCTGTACTCTGATACCACAGGTATCGGTGACAGCCCTCTGCAGTCACAGTCAGTAATAGAATCGTGTTTGAATTCAACAGGTTTTGGACTGGGTCTCAACAGGAGCGAAGAGTGGAAGTGTCAGGCCGCAGCTTACTCCTAAGGACAGTCCCTAGCAGTACAGGCCACTCCATTGGCTTCAGGCAACCAACAACTCTGAATAGCTGGAAGTAAAATAACCCACAGGGAACTCTGCCACCCAGGCTGACATCCAGGAGGTGCAAGGGCACGTGGCAACACTGCCCTGGAAGCTCCCGGCTGTCCACAAAGGCCTGCCAGGAAGGGCACGGCTGGTCAGCTGGGACAGGCTCAGGGACGGACGGCCCACTTGCAGCTCCTTCCAGGCTCCACACTCCCTTGGGATAGAAGCAGGCCCAGGAAGGGAGCTCAGACCTCTCCAGCCTATACCATTTAAATTCACTTTCACTACTCCTAGCCTGCTTGACCTACTCATAACAGCTGACATAAAGCTGTTGTACCTAAGTTGCAACAGGAGTTTGGTTCAGCTAAGCAAGTTCTTAGCATGCTGGGCATGGCCTACCACACTGAGGCCTGTGAGAGCCAGCAGGAAGCTTTTCCCCTGCCGAGGTACATGCAGCAGGAGGGCCACGCACCAGCCCGGCCGGCCGAGGGCATTGTAGGGCCAGGGGAGCACAAAGCCACCTCAGTGTGCTGTAAGAGACCGACTGAGCCTGGCTCTCAGCGCCTTACAGGCCAGGCAACAACTGCTGCAGGCTCCAGGAAGACCGTAACACCTCCTTTCTCAGTGGGTTGTGTCCCACATCAATTCTATCCAAGATCCCAATTGTAACAAGGCAAATTCTTTAGGATAAGAGATTGCCATTTTAAAGTTTTGGGGGATGTCTTGCCTGGAAAGTATGGAGCTCATCAGTGATCTGACAGACCTCAATCATTACCTACTTACAGTCTTCAACCCCCCTCCAAAAAATGCATAGGGGACATCTCTGCTGGATATAAGCAGCAAAGTGTGGGAGATGCCAGAGAGCCGATATTATGACAAATTTGTACTACCGCTTCTGGGAAAGCTGTCTCACAGATTACAACTCCATTGTGTCAGGCATGATACAAACACGCAACAAAGACCCTTCTACAGCAACCCACTTCAGCAACATAACTGAACTCTGTTTTGCATGAAGCTGATAGCACAATCCACACATATTCTTTCAATTCTTGCTACAAAGCATACTAGTTATTTTATCATGAATTTTAAGTATTTTGTTTCCTTTTATCAACATTTTGGAAATTAACTTTACAAAATTTCTCTAGTGCCTACAAAAAAAAGTTCTTAATTTTACCCTAATGCAAACAAATAGTTTTGTTAACTAAAAACTACTACCAGTGAATGTCAACTAACAAAAGACGCTTTCCTTTGAGAAATGTTAAATACTTAGCTTTTTCACAACGACTGAGCACGAGTTTCAAAAGGACGATAACTTTGTTTTGTAATTTGTTTATTGCTTAATCATGAAGACCAGATTGAGCATTTGAGTCACACAATTTTGTGTTGCACGCTCCTACAACAAGAATGTGCTGTAAAATTTTATTTCTTTTTCCTTCATTAGCTTACTGCTTGCTTGACCAACTGCTTATTCAGCTAACCATCTCAAAATGAAACTAAATCACATAGCACGATTTCTCTACTGGTAGACTATTTTATACAGAAAACATATAAGCATAAGGAAATAATGCACCACTATTCTCATACATTACATCAGAGTATTTGCTAACTAATATAGATAGGAAGCATTTTATTGCAGGCCCAGAGCAAAAACAAAGGAAGACAAGGTATCCGGGGTAAATGATATATTTCCGCATATAAAAAACACTCTCACACTGTCTTTGCTGTTTCAAGTTCTACCTTCTAATTTTCAAATATTCCTCCAATAAAATTTGCAACAAGTCAGACCCAGTTAATCCACCTAGCTTACATCTCTCCATTTTACTCATTAAGTTATGGCAGTTACCAGAATTGTACTATTATGCCCAAATTATCTAACTAATTAATACAGAAATTGCAAGGTGAATTTTGGGATAAATACAAGGCAAAGCATGTCTTAATCTAAAACAACACCACAGCATACAAATGAACGAGATATTTCTATTTTGGAGACCCTACAGTAGCTTAGATGTCCACCTATCAGTCTATTTTCTTCTCGATGGCATTAGCCCTTCCCTCTGCCTTCTCCTGAACTCCAGCTCCTTTCTACCCAATTACCCCAGACATTAGAGCAAAAGTAGCACACTGCCTGATGACTTGCATCTGATTATTCTGTACTTTCAAGGCCATCTGGCTCCACTCCTGGATTATCAAGTGACATGAGTTAGTCATCTTGCACCTATGACGGTAAGACCATTATCTTTTACCCATCATTCCTGGAGAGGTATCCTAGAGAACATGCTAAACAAAACAAGATACTTTTCATACTTTACATCATATAAGTACATACAAATGTATTTCATACATTTCACTGCAATGTGGCTCAGACACTAAAGGATGTTCGCTTAGAGAACACCAGGACATCTTCCAGGCTTCAGGCTTAGCTTGCAGAAGACTTTTCGTATGCCGCTGACAAACTGAAAACTGGAGATAAGAAATATTTCTATATCACTGCACAGGCTTGTAGGACCAAAACCCTAAAGTCACTGTGCATATAAAAGATGGAACAGCAAGCAAGCTACACTGAAAGGAATAAAAAGGGCAACTAACCTTAAAAATGTGGAATAAAAAGTATCTCATATCAAAAATCTTCAGAAGTAAACACATATTCTCAATCCCTTAAGGACATAATACTCTCTAAAGACAGTGAGAAGTACTCTGGACCTCTTACAGTAAGACAGGTAGCAGTGACAAGTAGAGCCAGAGAGCTCTACTGGAAGAGGCTGGTATATCCATATGTGTGTACTGGAGAAGGGGGACGCATTATACATGTATTCGGTGCAGCTGAGCATAGGACACAGCTCAGCCAACCATGTTATCTGTATTTCCTCAGCATATTTTTCCTCAGTATACAAATATCATGCAACTCAGTGGTTCCTATTGAGATACTGCATTCTGCTTAACACGGTGAGCTAAACACTGGCAAATGCGTGATTATTGTTTGACTGTTTATTTTAAACTCCCTTTGCACATTCTTCCACCAGTTAAAGCAGAACAGTTTACTATCTGTTATAGTTCTAATGTTTGACAGACTCTGTCCATTTTTCACTTCATATGAACAAAAAAGCAATTTAGCTTTGGCACACTCAGTACCAAGGTATTTCAACTTCCCAAGCAGTTTCTTTTATAGAAATGCAAAAGAAACCTGCATTTGGGGAAGGATGAAGAAGGGGCTAGGACAGAAAAATCCTTTCATAGAGTCCAACCTCTTTCACCTGCAAATCAATAAATATTGAGAATGGGGAATAGCTATTCCATTTCCTCTTGAGAACATACATGGAAAAGTACATACTAGGAAAAAATCACCTGAATTTGATGAGCAGAGGGAAACAGTGTCATGAGAAACTTTTGTCTATATTTTGCTAGAAAACCACTGTCGGACTAAACAATAGCTGCAATATTACAACACGCAGACATCTCTCCCTATGTCTTTTATCCAACACAATTGATATTAGCATTATATATCCCTCCAAGAGGGAACTACTGCCACAGTTCCCCTACCAGTAAATAAAACTGTGATCAGCAGATCTGAAACACAGCAAATACTAGAAAAGGCAACAAAGGTGTTGAGATATGCAAAAGGAGAAGAATCAGTTTCACAGCAAAGAAGAAAAGAGTTCTGTAGTCCTTAGTATGTTACCTTACATGCAGGCAGGACTATCCCTCATTTATATAATATGCAACAACACACTGGAGAAGGCTCGGCATGCCCACACACAAACATCTGCCTGTTTGCCCTGTACAGGCAGAGGGCCTACACACCTATGACAGAAAATGCCAATAATATGTCATACTGAATTATTGCTACTTATGGAAGAAAAAAATAAGTTACCCCAATTAAAAATTTACTTGCCTACAACTCTGGACAACATCCTAACTTTACATAGAAGCGCTGTGCCATTAGCCATGTGTCATGCTGATTTTGTTCACACAACGTATGTAGGATATTCCTTATATATATATATATATATAAAATATATAGTATATAATATTCCTAATATATATATATTAGCATATGTAGGAATATATATAATATATAATATATTATAATAATATTGCTAATACAATAATAATAATAATAATATATAATGCTAATACATAGTGCTGTGCTTCCAGAGAGATTTTAGTATTTCTCACACAAACTTTGGTGAACGTTTACTCAGAGACTTCACTAATATGAAATGTTAATTGAAGCTACAGATTTCTCCAATCATCCAAGTTAACTTCAGCCTTAGCTTCCTCCTACCAGCGCTGAAACCATATAGCTCTACGCAGCAAATGTGTCACACCCAGCTCTCAGATGGTACCCTGTCTCCTTAGCTGTGTTCTCTCCTTCTCTAAGTAAATACTGGAAAGATTACAAGTGAAATAGGGTGTGAGAGAAGAAAATGTGATGTAGGCTACACACAATTAGCAGAGGAGCTGCTTTTGACACACTGCTGCACGGAATTAAGCAAAGAATAATCCAAGGAATTATCCAGTGTGAAAGGGATGGGATGTGCAATAATGGTGCACGAGATTTTCATTCAGCTGTTTTTAATTCCCAATAATTCACAGCATATATTGCAAATCGTACTGATGATCAACACCACTATTTGGTTTTAACACTGAAAATAGTATTTTTGTCCTCCTGGCTTCACAAACTTGAAGTTTCCTTGTCCACTCCTGTAAATCAGGGTAAAACAAGTATGAAGTCAAAAATGAAACAATAAAAAAGAAGGAAAGTGTTTCACTGTTTCACCTCTGTTTTACAGTTTACAAAATACTATAAACAAAAACTCAATTAATGCAATCATGATACTTATGTTCTAGTATGATCAGTACGTCCACAGACATCTTAGCTTCTGAACATGCACAGATGCCAAAGTATTTTTTCTTGGTCTACGTAAGAACTTCGCCCAACAACCAAAAATATGAAACTCCGTTCTCATAATGACGGCATGTAGTGTTACGGCTTCAGACATCCAGCTTTTCGTCTACTATAGCGTTCCGACCAGTACCCCTGTGGACAGTGGCAGTGTGAGCTCTATCCAGCTGTCTTGCCGGCACCAGGTCAGCGATCAATCCACCAGAAGCACATTCCTACGTAGCCTGTGCTGGGGCATGCTATGCTGAAACTACTGCCAGGTAATCCCAACTCCGAGGAGTTGGAAATTAGGCTTCACAGCGTCCTTTTGATCATTCCAGCTAAAAATAATAGGATTGCTGAAAAATTGGGTTGAGGAACCAGCTCACAGAGCCTGCTACTCCACGCACTGATTGGAAATGAGATCATTACTGCCTCAACATCTTTCCCATACCGAACGAAGAGCAATAGTGCGGGTTTGCCGAGCTTTGCCTGCTTTCCTGATGGCAGAGCTTGTGCAACTCCAATAGCTGCTGCATAGGATGGCAAATGAGACAATACCCTGAAAAGGTGGCCCAGAATGAAAAGGCTGGCTGAAAGGCATAGGACCCTTCCTTGGACGGACTAAGCACACACTCCAGTAACTGCCAGCGAGATAGCAATGCTGAAAGAGGCTTAGTGCAAGCATGCAGGAGATTTGTGACAGAAAGTTAGAACTCCATGTCAAGCCTTTCAGACAAACAATAAATATTACTTCTGCTCATAATCAGACTTTTCTCCAGCATCGTCTTTGAATGTTGAACCTTTTTCAATTAATTAAAAACTATGCACTGCAGAGTGCATATTTTATCAGCCCTCAGCTGCTTAAGTGTCTAGAAAAGACCAGGCAGTTTTTCTTTTTTCCAGGCAACCCAGAGCAAGTACTTGCAAGGGTCATATCTTTTTAATTATCTTTTCTCTCTTTGATTAATTATTCCGTCTGACAATAGCATGTTTCTAATGCTATTCACCTGCCTTTGATGATTGACAACTTTTCTGTCTGATTCAAAGCAAACAGCTGCTGCCATGATTGCCTAGCAACCAGGATGTGATGGATGAGCCCCAAAGATGGATGGCTGCAATAAATCATGTCTCTGGCTATAAAACTGAAAAAAGGGATAAGAATAAAAGCGAACAAAAAACAAAACAAGGTTTCTTCCCATGAGTGCACTCAGCTCCTTACCAATTACACCTGAAATGGACTTTGTGTCTATTAATAGCAAAGTTTTCTAATCAGTGAGAATGCAACAATGCCATTTGTATCAAGGTGTGTTTACAATTGTTCCAGCAAATTGGCACTTGTACTTCAATTACCTACTGTGTTACACAAGTGCAGTGGTAGGAAATCAAAGTTTTACCTTCTACCATTGAAGGCTTTATAGAAAATATTATGTTTTTACAGGGCTTTCTCATGATGCTGGACTTGAATGAAGTGCATAAACTTGAATTCATCTTCCTTTCGGCAACTGGCACAGTGTACCAAAAGCAAGCTGAACTGAGTTTGTAGAAGGAATAATAAACGCCAGACTTCTGAAAAATTCATTTCTATAAAACTTGTATAAAGTCACTGATGGCTCTGTGAAACATGTTACAACCTAAATACAGTGTGCTGTTTATTAAACGTTGCTGTAATTCCCTCTTGGTAGGCAGGCATCTCGCAATCAAAGAAAAAGTTCACGTGACAAGCATCGTTTCAAAAATGCCATCTACCTGTGCAAGTTGAAGACTGATTCAACAAAAAGCTACTCTAGCCTAATTTTACCTCCTACTCCCGTTTATTTGATTTTTGTACAACATGCCAGGCAAGAAACATGCAATAGTTTGTCAACTCGGAACAAGTTTAAGGGGGCTGCACGTGATTCTTGTCTGGGGACATTTGTGCATGAATACCTCACCGCTCCGAGTTCTGGCACTACCTGTGGTTGACGCCGCTCTGTTGCTGGAGTGTCCATCTCAGGATAACCGCTGCCTGCACTTTCAGGTTAAGACCTAATTGCCAGTATAAAGCTGCTTCCTTAATTCTTCCAGCAGGTGGGGGTGTCCTGGCTCCAGCAGAGGCGCTTCAAAAAGGGAAGCGCTTGACCTGGCTGTTTGTGTGGACAGGCTATCCACCTCCAGGAGCCTTCTGCACACCTGGCACTAAACACCAAGATCCAAAGATCTGCAGCCTTGGGTGAAGAGGGTGGATAGAAAAGAAAAATGTAAACGCTGAAATGATTATCTTCCAGAACTTTGTTTTCTTTGCTATTATGGGACCAAAACACAGCCTATTAGCAAAAGGAAGCTGGATTGTGTTAATCTGTTCACAAGCACATTTTTACAGCATATTTTTATGCTGGAGCTGATGATATCTGACAATGCTATGCTGGAACAGCCGCACTCCAGCTTATGTTTTAGTGTTATGTACAGCATGTAGCTGTATTCATGCAAAGACTGCCGGTATCCTTGCATGGGCCATAGCTTTGTCTACATTCTTTAGAATTATTGAAATGCTCTCGCTAAAAACTTAACTCTGTCTCTGCCTGTCTGTCTCTCTGTTATACAAACACACGCACATGCACACACAGAAATCCAGCCCCTAAAACAATTGTAAGGCACTCCTGTAATGACTGGCTCGTATCTGGTAACAAACAATGAGAAAGCAAAGCCATCAATCAAAGCATGCACTTCGAGGCCTCCATTCTGTCCCAGCTCATCCAACTCTCAAGTTACAGCTTTACACGGCAAGTCTAAATAATATTCAAAATGATAAATGGCACTATAAGCCTGATATCCATCATCAATCTTTTTTTAAGGAACATCCATCTTCAATAATGCACGTTTGAATCATGTGAAACCAAGAGCTCCCAGATTCATTTACACAACCCCCAGCAAGCTGGTGCTGCTTGAATGATACGTATCAGCCAGTTTTTCCCAACTGCCAAACTTAAAAAAAATAAAAATAAAAAAAAAAAAGAGAGAGAGAGAGAGGGAATACAGGAGGGAAAGCTCCTCGGGGGGCCAAGCGGCGCAACGCAGCACTAAGATGGGGGAACACCATCTCCGTGGTCACTCCGGCAGCCCCCGGCCCCCACAGCCCCGTGTTGCCCCCACACTGCCGCCCGCACTGCCTGGCGGGGCCTGCGTGATAAATGACACATGTCATTCTGTCGGGAGGGGAGGGTGGGTCCGTGATGGATGGCTCTGCTGAAAAGGAAATCGACTGTTTGGCATGGTGTGGCTATTCTCCGCCAGGATTTAGTTTCAGAACTCTAAAATGAAATCTGCGCTGCTTCGAGTGCATGGCTAGGGCAGGCCAGCGGGCGGCCGATGGAGCTTGGGGTTTGGGCTTTTTTGCTTTTGTTCCCCCCCCTCTCCCCCCCCCCTTTTTTTTTAATCCTCTCCTTGCCCTTCGGATTTCAAAAAACTGCTCCATTGACTGGAAACGGGAAAAGAACACACGTATATCAAAGTCTCCAATAGTTATGATCCCTGAAAAAATTTAAATAGGTTGAGGTTTCTATTTTTATTTATTATTGGGGGGGGGGGGGCATGGCATGCAGGCTTGACACAAAAGCAAGATAAAAATTAGCATGTTTGAAGTAATCGTCCCACAGCTTGACATCTGCATAGTAAATTTTAAAGGAAAAAAATGTGTCAGGCAGGCATGAGCTGTTCCCTCCCTCCCCCCCTCTTTCATTAGCTCACTGGCAGGGTGGCACTTCTGAACCTCATTACTGCAGGAGGATTTATGAAGCTGAACCCAATGGCAAAGAAAAGGCATCTGTCAATAATTGTAGGGAGCTGCACTCACAGCTTTGAAATCTCATTAAGTATGCAGTTATCAGGCATAAAGATCAAAAACATTACTCAACTCCGACAGAATCTTATGGAGGAACATTAATTAGCAACAGGCCTACAGTACAAAAAAAAAAAAAAAAACAGACTTCCTCTCACACCTGCCCAACCCACAAACCAAAAGAAACACTCCCCCTCCCTTCAGAAAAAAATAATTCCCAGCATCTGAGACTGATCAAGTACATGAAACAAGAGAGAGAAAAAAAAAAAAAAAACAGTTGAGACAGTCTTGGCGGTGAAGAGAGAAAAGGAAGAAGCTGTCAAAGTTGAGAAGGATGTCAGCACTGGCCCTGATTACAAGGGCCTATACAGTTCCCAGGCCTTTTATCATCCCTGCCATCAAAAACAGACTCTGTGTCACAGATGGATGACTGATGGCTGCCAGTCTTGAACAGCCTCGCCAAGCCTCCAGGAGGCCCCTGCTGAGATCTGGCCCTCCAGCAACAGGCTTGACCTAGCAGGAAAAGGACTTCAGGCACCGAGCCCAGTTCCAGAGATACTCAAAAACAGCACCCTGTTCTGTTCTTCCCTAGAACAGTCCACAGAGAGGTTGGTTGGGGTTTGTTTGTTCAGCTTACAGAAGTTAAATGTAATACTTCTGCTCTCCATGCTAGGACTATGCATTATTTGAAAATAACACTAGCAAAAAAAAAAAAAAAAAGGAAAAAAAAATCTCTCCTTTGTCCACACTAAACAGATTGTTCTCATTTTCTTTCCAGTTTGCATTTTAACCATGATTTGCACACTCAATTGCTTAGAAAATATAGAAGAGTAACATAAATTTGGGGGGAAACATACAAATTCATAGACGAAGCTGGATCATAAAACCAAGTGACCTTTGCGGCATTAAGTATGGTGTGCAACTAATTAAGAACTATGGTCACATTAGCATTTTTTGTTTCAGAATCAGGGATATCAGCTACACAGCTTAACCCATTGCACAGATTTTTTTCATTTCCTCCCCATCAAAAATTGTGTTTGCAAACAATAACTCAAAGTTACTTGCTAGGAAAAAAAAAGGGGGTGGGGGGGAGAATCACCTTCTACGGTCTTTTTCCCCACTTGGGACTACGCCTGAAAAACTCCCTCTCTAGTTACATGCTACCCTTCATACATTTTATATTTCCTGTAATTTTGCACCATGAAGAAGCTTTCAGTTGTACAACTCCACTTTCACGTTATTTACTACGTAGTGGATTTTAATACAATGCACAAATTCATCTCTTATTTCACGAGATATACGGTGATATTTACATGTCACTTGTAGCAACGCTGAAGATTGGTTTCTTAATGAACTACATCTTTAACAGAGTACAGAGTCAGAAACACACACGTATAAGACAATCTGCCAGTCGGACTCTTTTCAATATCTCAAATTCATTCATTTACTAAGCGATGCACTTTAAAGAAAATGTTACCTCTGACAAAATACGGAAGCAGAGGTTCCACTCTAAACAAGATTTTTAAAAGATTTTTACATGAAGTGTTACAATAAGGTGTTTACATTTTTTCATATGCTTACCATATTACTTTTATTATGTGTAGCATCAAAGTGATTATAGCAATTACATCTAACAGAATTAATTATAGAACATCCCATCATTCCTAAATACATAATGCATTAGAGGTAAGCCAAAGAAAGAAAACATCTTGACTGTAGTGACTGTTGTTGGAATAAATTTTTCTCTGAGCTTAAAGGAGAAACCGAAGTAGAAAAAAATATATAGTAGGGTAACACGTTTAAAATGGGGACTACAGAAATCTGAATATAAAGGCAGGTACTTTTAAATAGAGATGCTAACCTGCATCAAGCTGCACTAGCACAAATATCCATGTAAAATCCTTTAAAGTTTTTTAATCACAAAACATGGAAAACTAGCCAATTCACCTAACCAGTGTGTTAGTACGTAAAGACAAGAGTGTATGGGTGAAAGAGTTACAAGCCGTTACATATGCAAAATAAATTCACTCAAAGCTTCATTAATATTAATTTAAATTCAGAACCCATTTACATTAAATTGTTCATTAAAAATTGCCTATTTTATGCAACATGCATTCCGCAAAGAACACATAAGAAACTGAAACAGAGGGCTCAATTTAATGATGGAAATATCAAAAGTAAATGAATTTGAGTCATTCCAAACAAATAATAAAACAGCTCTTTCCCCTATGCTAATGTGCCAAGTTTGGCAGGAGCCTGGCAGGAGGGCCCAAGCACCCCTCGCCTCCCACTCACCATGGCTTGGTCAGCCCCTTTGACCTCTCTACCGCCCTACAGCCTTGCTAAAACAGAACGTAAAAGTCCCACCCCCGCCCCCCCAAAATGTTAACTAACTGCGAGGACACTTAATCGCCTCTCAACTTCTACCCGTTCCAATCAAGGCCAAGTTGAGCCTAGCTGCTTACAAACAACCCCCAGTGTGAAAGGAACGGGAGGTGAGCGGCAACGCTCACTGGGGATGGAGAGCTCTTCCTGGGGTGTACTCTCACACCAAAAAAAACAGTGAACTTAGCAATTCCCAACAGCTGTTCAGAATGAAGAAGAGAGAGTCGTAATTAATAACGTGTCCTGACAGCATTAATTAATAATTTATAATTAAGTCCAACTTCGATTATTTTTGAGGAGTCGCAACTCTACTGTCCAAGCAAGCCAGGTAATAGAACTGGCAAAGAGCTTTCAGGCATGCTGTGGTCTTCTGGTAACTCCTTCCCCACTCTCCCTCTACCCCTGGGGAAAAAACCTTTGAACATTTTCTGAAAAATACCTTGAAGTTAATGCTTGCACTGAGAAGTGTATAAATTCTGCAGATTCTCTCTCTTATTGAGGTGACCAAAATATCTTTTAGGAGCAAGAACAGGGAAATTTGGTAGAATTAAACCTTGCAGTCTCTGAAATTAAGCTCTGCCTACTTGAAATCTTACAGTTCTTTTTATGGAAATGGTAACAAACAATTTCAAGCTCTTACAATGTTCTATTCTGCATTATTATACTTAAGAAAACTATAATACAGCCTCTCATGGGCTGCGCTTTAAATCCTTTGAGCCAATTTTTATGCATTTTTTTAAATGTTGAAATCAAGAAAAATCAATGGAATAATTTTTTTCAATCCTCCTGCTTTAGGTAATGACACCAAAAAAAAACGCAACACATCCATTGTTTAGCAGGATTTTTAAAATTAATTTAATGTCTAACTGCAAATGCTGGAAACTAGAATTAATCTGTCTGGATAAAAAAAGGCTTACAGACATTTAAATGCATGTATCGGGACACTTTATCAACCTAACATAAAATTGTCATCTTATCTTATTATATGACTATTTTATGCATGTGTCAAAGAATTTAGAAATGAATGCCTGTCTATTCCGTCTAATTACAACTGCATATTATCTGTCTGGATGTACCAGTCCATATCATTGTTACCAAATACAATATATTGTATTCACCTTTCATTTTTAACTTAAGGCTGATAAACCACAATTTAGGCATAACCAAATTAAAAAAAAAAAAAAGAAGGAAAAAAAAAAACAGGCTCAAACACCTGAAGTAGGTTGTTTAGTAAATGATGCTGAAGTATTTCAGAGATAAGATAACCCACGATTGTTCTGGAATTCTGTTATTTTCAGTACTGTATCATAACCCCACATATATATACACACTTACTTGACAATGCAACACTTCAGGCATCTTAATGCTTGATCTGCTAGCAGTACCTTGTAAATAGGGCTTTATTAAAATCTGACAATCGATATCTGGATTTGTCAGGAAACAGTCATGACACTGGATTAAAATACGGATTATCATACCATAAAACTGGTAGTTACAAGGTTTACTCAGAAAGATAACGTGTATGGTTACTTTACATCCTGGCAAATCATTTCTTCTCGTTCACGATCTGCAACCGTGTATTTACACGTAAGTGTGCACAGACCACATTCAAAAATTTACCACACGCTCCAGCCTGAAGGTGATCTTTTCTCTATAGTTTCCACTAATCCTAGAAACAGCACTGACAAAAAAGGAACCACTCTAATCCTGCTAACTCACCCTAGCTTCACTGCATTTCCCATAACCCTGCAGCAGTCACAATTCATTCTAATCACTTTACAAAACAATCTTTAGTAAAAAGAGGAAAAATGCAGACTTGTAAGCCAATTTAAGAAATAACTGCTGATACATCAGTTATTGACTATTTCACTCCTGCTCATGATAGTGCTCAAGGCAAAACTGAGAACAAAATGACAACATCAACCGCACGCAATAAACTGTGGCCCAGGAGAGCACTGAAGCCCTAATTGACAGCTGTCAAGCTAATGGGAGAAATGGCAGCTGATTCTCGAAAATTCTGTTTTCCAGACAGATATTCAGCAGAATCTATCAGGCCTTTTTATATTTACGCCCCTTTTTCTTTTCTTTTCTTTTTTTTTTTTTGCATTGTTCCTCACACTTTGTCGGAAAAAAAAAAAAAAAAGGCAGAGGACAGCCATAACTAATCATTTTGTCAGCTTGCTGCTAGGAAGAATCTCTGTCCAACAGAGAAATATGTGACAGGTTTGGAGGCAAATACCGCACCATGGGCTGACACTGCAAGTACCTTCATAGGTAGTCTACTTTATTGCTACATTTACTTTTGGGGTATGTATGCAGTTGCAAGCAATTCCCATAAATTAAAGCATTCAACTTCCTGAACCCATTGCTGCCTGGAAATCTGACTGCACAAGCTTCATGCCAGCCTGCAGCTGAATTTCTGGAGTGCACTCCCAGCCTCATTTTGGAGGCACAGATAAACTATAACGAGCACTGAAGTCCGTGAGAAGTGCAAGTGCCGCGCATCCCTGAAAAATCAATTGCGTGTATGTCAGTATTCACATTGCCCATGTGCATCTTTCGAGCACGAGCACAGAAGTCGTGAGGAGCTTAAAAAGTATGCATATATCTTTACGGTTTCAATAATAATGTATATTAAAAAAAAAAGTTTGTTTTTCCAGAGGATTGAAAATTCTGTGTCATTATCAGGGCCTAAAAAAGTATAATCGTTTTATTCAATATATATATGTATATATATATAAAAAGTAAATCAGTTTCAAAAAAATCATTAGTTTGCAATCCCTCTTCAAAAGAGCTTTATTTTTTTCATATATTTTTATACTAAATATGCATTAAGTCATTTCTGTCGATAGGAAGTACATTTTCTTGATCTTTTAAATGGATAGTTTTCTAAAAAAGCTGTGAGTGAAAGCTATAATTTAAGGACGGATAATTACTGTTTGCATGAACAAGATTGGCCTCTATTAATACAGTATCTTAGCTTTCCTAGACAGTAGCCTCCAACCAATAAATATTTTCTCCCTTCTGCCTTAAATGACACAAGTCGTTGGAGCAGCAGTCCTGATCACCTTCTCACTTTATCAGGTGTGGAATAAAACTGTGATCCCTGACTTTCCCCCCCAAATTTCTCTATCTATGATATTCACCTGAGCCTCAGAGCAAACGAACTGAAATTACCATTTTTACAGATTCTTGATTCTCAGAGACAGCTTTAGTCTTCTACAGCGTGGTGTTAACACTTGGGCTAGACATAAAGAATTTGTGCACCTGTCTGTTATGTCTGCAAGCTCTGTGCTGCTAAGAGTTCTTTGTTGTTGTTATTCTACTCCAGACCATTAAAAGGACCCTAATTCCTATGACATGATTATCCAGGTACCAAAGCCCATTTGTCACCTGCAGCAGAAAATTGAGTTAATGCACAACTAAAGGCAACCAGGACTGTGTAATATCAACTTGATTACATCAAACTAGCTGCAAACCTAATTCTGCTGGATGACACTGCGTGGAGCTTGTCATCTCCAATCATTAAAGCTGTCAGGAATCCATCAGGTTTACAGCTAATTAGGTGAACACTAATGAAGCTGGCAAAACAACTTTTCTTTTTTTATGGCTGAGCGGACCTTTCAGTTTGGAGAAAAAAATTCTCGAGTATTCTCAAGGTTGCTGGGGACTGGATTTCCTGAGTTACCAATCAGCAGACATCTTTAATTCTCCCCCCACCACCACCACCACCTTTTTTTCTCTCTCAGTACCAAGCAATCAATTTGTCATCACTCTCAGTATGCCACAAAAGCAGTCATGAACCTTATAACTCGCAGCTCTGAGGCCAAAAAGAAGGGGGAAAAAAAAATGTAAGTTTCTTCTGTCTTAAAATAAAACCCCCTCGTACAGTTCACTTATTTATCTTCATGCACTTATCAACAGCATAAATGTTCTTGTTTTTTCACTCTTCTCAAATAAGTAGCCCTTCAGTCATTCTACATCCCCCATATCCATTAGGCAGAGGCATTTTGATAAAGTAAAGCCAAAGCTAGTGTATGGGAAAGAATGAAAGCACTCACTCTGCCAACTTCTGATTGACCATTAAGCTATTGATGAATGTGCCTGTCAGGAGAGAGACAATTAAATCAAATATGAAACAAAGTCGTTTTGACGGGTCATTTTGATAGAGCAAAACCATTCTTCCATCTCCGATTAGTCCTGCAGTCAAGTTTTTGTAATGAATATTTCTTAACTAACCTGTTATTTCTTAGCTGTTTTTAAAGTGTTAAAAAACATAATAATAATAATAATAAAAGCAGCAGCTTTTGCTTTTACTGCTATTAGAAAAAGTATCATTTCCAATGTGACCAATAAAACAGCATTTCAGGGGGAAGCAATTATACACAATACTAAATGTTTAATGCGGCTATCAAAAAGCTAAAAGTTTAAAGAGATTACACTTCTGCTAAATATGAAAGATAGATCACACATCACGGATGATTCACTTGAGGAAGGAGTGAGAGACGGAGAGTGGAAGAGAGAGAAGGGAAGGAAATAAAGATATCTCAGAATGTGTGTTTAGTGCAGAAACATTTTCTTCCAGCCTACGGAAAGCCCAACATAAAGCAGAGCTGTTTGAAGAACATGTCAAATACTTGGAAGAGCTAAAATTTGCAGAACTAGATTAATGTTACAAAAGAGAGTTTTCCAAGTATTACAAAAAGTTCACCTTTTTAATTAAGTTGAGACGCGTCATTTGATGGCACGGTCAAGAAATCCAAAATATTGTCTTGAAGCATTTAGCTAAGATAGTATTTGCTAGATTGTATCACTGCTGTGCTCCCAAACTTTACAAACTTTCTAACTGTTAGTACAGGGCACCAGACTGCTAAAAAGTACACTTTCCTACCTTAAAAGTACTAGATGAATATGTGTGTGCCAGAGAAGAGAAGAACGGAAACGCGGACAGTGATTTACACGGCTCCCTGAACAACTTGCTGTTTACCCAATGCAAACCACACCACCGAGGACTTGTCAGGCAGGGCACAAGCCTGGCTGCCGGATTTCTGCATGCCCATTTCCCGGAGCCACAGGACCACCTGTTTGGAGCTGCCACCGCACCACCATGGCCGCACCACCACCAGCACTGCTGCAGCCCGTGGGACGCCTGTGCCAGCCCCTGGGAGCAGACCAAGGGCAGGGCACAGCAGTCACCTCCTGGTCCCCAGCCCCAGCCCCAGCCTCCGCAGGTGCTGCCCCTCGCCCCGCAGCGCTGTGCCCCTGGAGTGGCCATTGTGGTGGCACGTCCAGCCATAAGTGGCACTGACAGAGGGTTGACAGGCCACGCGTGACGTCACCGAGCCCGGTGTTACCATGGCAAGTGATTTATTGATGTTTATCGGGAATGAATAGATCAAAGGCAGCCAGATGACAGGCGATCAATCAGCCATCAAATCAAGGATGGCAACAGGCCAAGGAAACCTTTTCCAGCCCGCGTATCCTCATCTAAGGATTACTGTAGAAATTTGTGGGGTCTGGCGTTGGGTTTTTTCACAGTTTTCTTTTTGATTCGGCTTTTCCGGAAAATGCTCCCCAAGTTTAACGGGAGTTGACGTTTCTGGCATGAGGAAAACAAAACAAACAAGCACAAAAACTCATCAGGACAAAGCCCCGAAAAGTATTTCTGGAAAAAAAAATGGAGGAAATTGTAAAGGCAGTATCAGAAACATTCACCAGTCATTTGACAATACACAGACCCTCCTCTTTTTTTTTTCTTTGGTTTCCTTCACAGCTTCTCATCTGGGCTCAAAAATAAGAAATCAACAGGATTAACGGAAGAGATTGCTGAAGAAAGTGACCAGCTAGGTGGGTCTGTCTGTCCTGCAGAGACACCTCCAGTGGAGTACAAGGGGAAGAGAGGAAAGGCTAAAAGTTGAACAACGGAGCCAGTTCTGGATCTTCAAGTCACACTGCGGACCTTCCAGATCACTTTGTCCCTACCACTTGATTCACAACGTGCCATGTATTTACACAAACCCTATCTTATTTTTACAGAAAAAAAAAAAGGAGTATTTTCACAGGCTATCACAAATCATCTGTCTGTCAGAGCAGGGGATGGAGCAGAACGAAGACTACGAGAGAGAGAAGCAAAAGTAGGTGCCAAAGTGTGGGCTGGAAATGCCCAGAACTCGCCTCCTCACCCCCCAGCACACCGGCCCCATGCATGCAGCATGTGCTCGCACACCTGCCCGGCCCCCACAAAGTGCTGCCCCCACAACCCGGAGTTGGGGCTAAACCGAAGTGGATACCAAAGTAGGGACAGGGCTTTCTCTCCCCACCCCTGGAGGCAAAACCGTAAAGACAAACCCCAATAAAATCAACCCCAATAACCCCCCCGCCTCCCCCCCCCCCCCCCCCCCCCCGCGGCCCGAGAGTTCCTCGGCCAGCCCCGAGGCGTTTAGCAGGGTGCGAAGCGAGTCTCCCGGCCCGCGGCCGAGGAGGAGGGCTGGCGGTGGGGGAGCCCGAGGGAGGCGAGGAGCGGAGCGGAGCGGAGCGGGGCCGGCTCCCGTACCTGCTGCGCGCCGGGGCGCCTGCTGCTTCCTCCTCGGCATCGCGGGGCTCCGGCGGCCGCCGGCGGGGGGGGGCTGCCTCGGTGCGGGGGTGGGAAGAGTTGCCTCAGCCCCAGAGATCCGCTGAGCTGCTCCAGTCTCGGCTCGAGGGCTGGGTTGGGGATATATTTTTTGTTGCCGTGCATGCACGATGCCGAGGAGGAGGAGGAGGAGGTGGAGGAGGAGGAGGCGGCGGCGGCGGCGGAGGAGGCGGCACAGAGAAGAGGACAGCCCTGCTGCTGCTGCTGGCAGAAGAGAGGGGAAGTTTGACAAATCGCCCCGGAGGAAGGAGGAGGGGAAGCCCCCCGAAGAGGTGCGCGGGCGGGAGGGCTGGGGAGAGCCCGCAGTCCCCCCCACCCCGCCCTACGCCCCCGGTGCCTGGCCGGGCTGGGAGATCACGGCATAAAGACGGGCATTTCTCGGCAGGAGTCGGCGCGGCTCCAGCCTGCGCTCTCCACTCGCTGTCTCCGGCGCTGGAAGCGGCGGCGGCAACAGGCGAAGCTTGAAGGGAAACGAGACGATGGCGGTGTCACTCACACTACCCCACACGCGGGCACCGCCGCCCGGGCACGGCGGGGAGACCCCCCCGGCCCCTGCCCGCCCCTCAGCCCGCCCCCGCCCGCCGCTCCCCTCAGAAGTTGCCCGCCGGCGAGGAGGGGCCAGGCCCCGCCGGGCGCCCCCGGGCAGCCCCTTCCTCTTCCCCTCCAGCCGCCCCCTCGCTCCGCTCCCCTCAGCGGGACCGCCCCGGCCCCTCGGAGGCTCCCACCTGGCTGGCGCCGGCCCCGCTCCCCGCCGGCCCCCGGGTGCCGCCGGCCCCGCTCCGCCCGGTGACGGCCGCGCCTCCGCCGCCTGGGCTGCGCCGTGCTGAGCCGAGCCGAGCCGCCGGCTGAGCGGGCAGCGACACCCGCCCTCCCCCGGCTCTTCCTCGGAGACCGCTTCCTCTCCCTTCTCTTTTTGGGGCTTTTTAGTTTTTTTTCCCTCTTTTTATTTTATTTTATTTTTTTGGTCCAAGTTCACCGGCGAGCCGCTGCCGCGCTCGGTTGCTCGGGATCGATGCGCTGCGGGTTTGATTGCGCACCCCTGGGCGGCGAGGAGGGACGGAGCCGAGCGGCCGGGCCGGGCCGGGCCGGGCCGGGCCCCGAGGTGAAGGGGGGTCCCGGCCGCCCCCCTCCGCCGCGCCGCCCCCCGCCGGGCCGTCCGCTCCCAGCACGGGGCGCCCGGTGCCGGCCGGAGGGGGGAGAAAATCGGGGGGGGGTAAGGGAAAAAAAAAACAAAAAAACACAGTAGCAAACCGTATTTTTGTCTTTTTCTTAAAAAAACAAAAAAAAAAGTTCAGGGGGAGGAATAATAATAATAATAAAAAAAAGGATGATCTCACTTTTACGGTAAGATCAAAAAAACCTCGGCTGGCCCCGCTCCGCGAGCATTGGGATGCGTCCAGTACCTGACTAAGTGCAGATGTTGTTGCGTCCTTGCATCGCAGAGCCGCCGCTCCCGCGTTTCCTTTTCAAGTTGCAGGAAATTGAAACACTTTGCGTCAAGGGTGGAGAAGGTTTGGCTTTTTTTTTTTTAATTATTATTGTTACGAGCCGATTTTTTTTAAGCTGATCTATAGGATTAAAAATAAATAAATAAATAAATAAGTCGCAGTCACCTGAAGTCCCCGGGAAATTGCTACTCTTGGGGGAAAACGAAACGTTTCTTGCAAAGGCGAAAATGGTGAGTTGTCAGATGCCGCTTCTGCTGCCAAATTCGCTCAGTTCCGTCTCATTGATACTCGCTGGTTTCTCCTCACAGTTACAGGGTCTGCTCGCAGAGGAAGCGATCAGATCTGCTTAAAAGCCGACCCGGAGCCGCTACCCCCTCCCCAAAACGCCCGGCCGTGGGTGCGTGCGTGCTGCTCGCCCCGGGACCGGCACCGGGACCCGCTCCGGCACCGGGCGGCGGCGCCTCGGGCCCGCTGCGGGCTGGGCTCCGCCGCCGTGGCAGCGCCCGACGCTGGATCCGCCCTAACATCTGTCCGTCTCACCATTGGCGCATCCGTCAGTGTCACCCCGGCGGCACAGCGCGACGACAACACACCGGGCGCGACCCGGAGCGGTGCGCGCTGCGAGCAGCCAGCGCTGCCCAGCCCCGCCGGCAAGCAGGGACCGGCCGCCGCATAAGTATTTACAAGTGTTGGACAGGCTCGGCGAGCAGAAAGGGCCGGGCTGCGATTACGAACAACTCCTTCCTTTCTCCCTCCTCCCCCTCGAAGTCAAAAATTAGGAAGCAGAAAGCCTAAATAATTTATCGCAGCCCGTGAGGATGCGCTTCTCGCCGGCGGCAGCGCGGCCGGAGGCAGGGGCAGCGGCGCCCGGCCCCGGTGCTGCCGCTGCTGCTCTGGGGAAATCCGCAGCAGCCGAAGCCGGCGATCGAGCAACGCGTGAACTTGGGGCTGGAGCGGCTGCCGGCCGAGCCGACACGGCATGGCACTGCACGGCATAGCACGGCTCAGCACGGCGGGTGGCTCCGGGCTGCGGAGCGGGGGAGGCTGGAACACAACTCGGAGACACCCCGCTGCGGGGCTCGGGGGGCGCCGGGGGAAGCGCCCCCACAGCCCCGGCAAAGTCCCAGCAAGTACCGGCACCGGGACTGGCACTGGGGCTGGGTGCTCGCTTGTTTCAGCCCTGCGAAGGCTGCTCCTGCCCGAGGACTCGCAATTCCCAAATTCTCTCCCTCTGCGAGAGCATCCCGAGGCGAGCGCCGCAGCGGCCGATCATTAATTCGGGGGAGGGGGTTCAGAAGGAGGGGGGCGGGGGTTGCGAGTTGCAAGAACTTTTCTCCTTCCACTCCCCCCTCCCCAAATCCGTGCCTCCTTCCCCAGCGTTACGCTGCGCGCCCCCCGCGCCGCAAGCCCACCGCCGTGCCGGGGGCTCCGGGCAGGCAGCCGGCAGCGGCGGGGGTCTGGGCTCCAGCCCTCCCGGGACCCCCCCGGCCCCGGTTTGGCCCCATCGGCGGGGTCGAGCCCAGGGGGCGGGAGCGCATCCGGGGCTGCGGGCGAGCAGGGGGCGACCCCAGCAGCAGCACCCGTCGGTGGGAGAGGGGCTGTCCCCCTGTAGCCCCGCCGGGGATCGGCAGCGACCCGGCTCCTCAACGGGGTGGCCGCCGGCTCCGGTAGCGGCGGGGAGCGGGACGCTCAGCTTGAGCCTGGAGGGGCCGAGGGGGGGAAAGCGAAACTTCCCGTCGGCAGTCCTAGGAGGAACTTTCCCATCTCGGTGAGCGGTGCCAGGGTGTGCGTGTGCGTGAGAAGGGCAGCGGCTGTAGGTGCACACACACCCACACGTGCACGGCAGTGACACAGCCACAGCACGGCCAGAGCGCTCAGGAGTTTGTAGAACGATTTGGTCGCTAACCATTTCCCCCCGTTCTTCTTCTTCTCCTCTCTCTTTTTTTTTTTTTTTTTAAAGGAAGAAAAATCTATTGAACTTTCTATCAGACGGATTACAGCACGAACTGCGGACCTCTTCACGTGCATCAGCTTCTTTGGGGGCTCGCGGTCTGTTTCGGAGAGCCAGAACCCGTAATTCTATTAAGTGTAACATTCACAAACACAACGCATAAATCGGTGGCTGCCCAGACTCCATCCGCACAGACTCAGCACACGAGGCTCAGCTCTAAGCTCGCCCTGCCCGGCACTTTTAACCCAAGGTACCTGCTATTGACCAGCCCCACACTCAGATCACCACCCCGGTGACCGTCCCACCGGCTCGGAGCGTGCCGCGTCGCTGCTCGCCCCCACCGCCCGCTCCCTGCCAACACGGGAAAAGCCGCGGCGGGCCCGGGGCAACGAGCAGGCACAGCAGCGGCCCGCGGGGGTCACGAAACGAAGCTGGCTGAACCCTGCGGGCGCCGTGCCGGCCGCCGCCACCGAGGGAGAGCGAAGCCGAGCTCCCGGCGCGCCGTCGGGGCGAGCGGGCGGCCCTGCGGCAGCTCCGGGGGCACCCCTCGGAGCCCCCCGACGCCAAGCGAGCCTCAAATCGGGGTCTTCGCATCCGAGCAAGGCAGCCCTGCGGCCGCACCGAGCCGCCGGGGGGCTCACCTGCCCGCCGCCCCCCACCGGACGCACCGGCAGCACCACCGAGGCGGCGCCCGGTGACCGCGGACCGCAGACGGGGTCCCCCCCCGTCCCGTGCCGCCCCCCCGCCATGTCGCCTCCCGTCCTGGGGAACGCCGGCCCCCGCAGTCCCCGCCGTCGGGGTGCGAGAAGGCGGCGGGGAGCGCTCCGCTTTCTGCCGGCGAGGAACAAAGGAGCAGCGGCTTGCATTAGCGCCGGGCGGGAGGGATGCGCCTCTGACAAGTTTGTTTAAAAACACAACTGCCCGCGACCGAAAACGATACTCGGCTTTTGTGAAACACAAAGTATTGTCAATAACCATTATAACGGCAATAATTATCTGAGGGGAGAACAAAGGCATTTTGTAATATCTACATAACTTTATTAGAGCAAAATTATTTTAAAATGCCTCTGAATTCCCAAGCCTCCTGAGTACAAATGAATAAAAGTTTTTTTCTCCGGGCTAAAATCTTTGCTTGAATGTAAATTGTTTGGGTAAGTGAATTTACACAGCAGCAAAGTTTGTTTGTCTTAGTCCAGTAGCTTTGCTTTAACGAACCAGATGTTTTGTCTGTAAATTGTCCAGAGGACTTTTACAGTTCTGACACATAACGAGCCCCAGAAAATCGCAACTGGGATAGCGGGGTCCTTGCGACCAGGACCAGGCGTTTCGGAGAGGGCACGGGGGGAAAAATAAACCAGACCGGACAGCGCAGGCACGCCCAGCGCCCCGCCGTGCAGAAGCGCCCCTGCTAAGCCGGAGGTAACCGTGGACGGGCCGATCCTACTCCCCCGGGGGCTGCCGATGCCCCCCGCACCTCTGGGGGTACCAAAACCTGCCGGCTCCAAACGTACCCCCCCCCTCCCCCGACAGCCTGGAGGCGGCGGGGCCGGGGCAGCCACGGGGGCGCTGCCGGGGGACTCCCGGAGCGTGCGCCCGCCGCTGCCCCCGGGCGGAGCGGAGCTGGGCAGCACGGCACGGTACGGCCCGGCGGTGCCCGCTGAGTCCCTCCCCGCGGCAGCGGAGCTCTGCCGAGCCACCGGGGCAGCTCCGCGGCGGTGGGAGCGCAACCTGCGGCCGCCCCGGCGAGTTCACGAGTTACAGCGGGGCGGCGAGAGCGGCTCCCGGCCCGGCCCCGGGGAGAGCCGCGGCTCCGGCCCCGCCCGCTCCCGGGGGCTGCACTTTGTGGAGAGGCTGCGCGTTCAAATAAGATCTATCGCCGCGACTCAGTCCCCCCGAATTATCACTTTTTTTTTTTCCCTCTCCCCTTGAAAGGACTTAGGGTCTCTGAAGAAACAATCGGCCACTGCTTTGAAGGAAATAAGCGATACCATTCAGAGCTACTGTAATGTGTTCACTTGGGCAGTAGGAAAATCTTTTATGAAAAAGTTACAGATCCTGGAACTCCACCATATGTGACAACAAAAGCCATTGTGGCAGCAGAGAGGGGTTAGTTAATTTTACCTACACAAAGTTTTGCTAGCTCCAGAGTGGCAGTGATCCTCAGAGCTGGCTCATATGAAAGGCATCTGAGGGAGCTAGGAGAAGGGGAAGGGATTCCCCTCTTCTTGCATCACCTGAATGTTTTCACTGCCCAACTAACGCAGCTGTGCCTTCGCTGACCGCCTGTGACTTAACGCAATAAAGATTTTGTTGTGCACAGCTCCAACACACGAGGACTTGAGAAAGCCCAACTCCCAGAAAAACCCTGCTTTCCTTCCGCAGAAACTTATTTCCTAGACGGATTTTTTTTACGCGATTTGCATATACTACTTGCATTAAGATATGCAAGATTCCCTTAAAAAAAAAAAAAAAAAAAAGAAGAGAAGAAGAGAAAACCCCCTTATCCGCCTGCCAGTAGCGGACCTTTATCTGCCGCTGGCACTCTCGGAGCGTTACAGCGCAGGGAGGCGACGCGAACGCCCCCAGCCGCCCTGGGCAGCGCCCGCCCGGGGGGCTCGGGGACGGCCCTGGCGCCGCCTCCCCACGGCCGGGGGACGTGCGGGGCCCGCAGGCCGCCGCCTGGCCCGCTGCCAACGGGCACTTAACAAAAATACAAACAAACAAAAAAACAAAGCAAAACAAAAAAACACGTAGCTGGCTCGTAAAGCCCCGGCGACTGCTATGGAGAAGGGCTCGAAGCGCCCCGACGGCCGGCACCGCGGGCGCAGCAGGCTCTGAGCCGCCCCCCAGCCTCCGTCCGCCTCTTCCCCCCGCCGAGAGCAAGCGGCCGGGGAGCCAAAGCCGGTGCAGCCCCAGCGGGCAGGCCCCGGAGCAATGCCTCCGGCCCGGCCGGGCTGCGGGAGGAGCCGCCTCTCGGCGTGCGCCCGTCGGGGTGAGGCTCCGCGCCCTGCCGGGACGGGAGCGGGCACCGGGAGGCTCGGGCGAGACGTGGAAGCTGCCTGGGAAAATTCCCCAGCGTCATTGATTCACTCACTCTCTTTGTTCTCGAGTCATCGGTGCACAAAGGAGAGAGAAATGTGACTTAAAAATTGCAATTAAGCAGCTTTCGGAGCAGGTTTCTTTCATTGGGTGCTACTTCCTATCACATCCCATTACTGCTCTAAAAAGCACTTCTGATTTTAAAATTAAACAGACTGCATGAAATGCCTCCTATCCTTCTAGAACAAGAGTTACTTAAGTTACGAGTGGATGTGCCTAAGCAGTCTTCTAATAGTTTCCCACAGATTTGGTCAGGTCTTGAAAGAATGGCATTTTTTTTTCCTCCTGATTTAAAATATTAACTTCCCTTCAAACATTCCTTAACCTTTAATGTTTTGTAACTTGATGAAAAGGTCATTTTGCTTGGAGTGGATGCATCTGCTCCGTAATTGTTCTAATACCAGGCAGAGCTCCATCCCAACACTACATTCTTTTGTGAGCATTTTTCTTCCCTTAATATACTACTGTTAAGGTTACCGCGAGTAATTGTTTTAAAGGCAGAGAGCCACAGACCAAAGGATGCTCACAGTTTATTTAACTTCCCCAACTTCAGATTTTAAGGGCTGTGTTCAGCAGATGCCATCAGCTGAGCCCTGAGAAGAAGAACCTGCCCGGTTTCCCCTCTCCCCACTGCGAGGGCCCGAGGCAGCACCGGACCTGAGCCAATACCGAATGTACGGCCCCAGCCGCATAACAAAGTAGTACCAAGAGCCGGCTGAGCTGCTCCCAGCCCGCACCAAGTTTTCCCGAGTTCCTGGTGCACTTCACGCGGAGAGCTGAGCGGCTGCGGGGCGCCGCCAGAGCCCCAGGACCTCTGGGCAGCGGTGCTTCGAGCGTCGGGCGCGACAAGCACGGTGGTAGAAGCGTTGCTAATTAATTATGCCTTAGATTACTTGCTGTGAAGGCAACAGAAGCTTTTCAGCAGGTGGAAATCAGCATCTAGCATTAGCAACAGTAATACTTGGAGCACCAGCCCGTGCTGGGGCAGCCACCCCCTGCTCCTCCCCACACGAGAGACGCGGGTGCAGCGCAGCCCCTACCGGCCCCCAACCGGTCCCCCGCGCAGGTGGGTGAGCAGCACTTGTTCGCCACACTGAGGCTGCTCCGGCACAGGAGCGGTAATATCTGGCTGCCTAGCGGAGATCAGAGCACGAACCTTAAACCGAAGCAATGAATCCCTCTAAAATACGGCGAAGTTTTCTTAATTCTTATACAATTCAAACATCCAGAGAGTGTGTTTAATTAAAACTTGGCTACACATTTTTTTAACATTAAAAAAAAACAAAAAACACAAAGAAACGAGCTAATTATATTGCTTAATATTCTAATATACTTTTTTTTTTTTAAAATAACACACTTTTCAAGCCAGGCCAATCCCTCGAGGGCCACTTCCTCATTTATAAGACAGACCCCAATGGGAGCTAAAAAGAGGCTATTTTATAAGAAGAAAATGTATTCTGAAAGAGGAGCCATACAAAGATAACCCCACATCACATATATCAGTATGGAGGCTGGAATACATATTCCAACGATGCAAACCTTCCCCAATCATAATTTGCTCATTGGTGTTACCAAAAGCCCAGATACTGATGTCTGTGTATTTGTTCTTGTATTTTTCACCCCACTAATGCTTTTAACTAAAATTATTTTTTGAATTTACCTTATTTAATGAATTTAAAGGTCAGTCCTCTTCCTTTCCATATGCAAATCCTATTAATAGCAGAGGTTTGATATTAACAGGAGCTAATAGAATAGATGCTCCCTTCACACCAAAACCCCAGAAGAGAACAAAGTAACCACAGGATAACTTCCCTTAACGCATTGCTTCTTTGAGTACCCAACCACCAGTAGCAGTACTTTGCAAGCAGAAGCAACAGCCAGCGGAAGAACGAGGGACACAGGAAGGCACGCAGGGCCTCCTCCACTTCTAAACACAGACCAAGGGTCAGTTGCAGCCACAGCCCCTGCCCACTGAAGCCCAGCAGGACAAGAGGTGCCACCACCAGGAAATCCATCCTCCCAGAGGCCCTCAAGCTCCCCTCTGATGCTGATAGGCTCCAGCTGGGAGATCCCAGCTGCTGATCAGAGAAAGATGGGGCTGCAGGTGAGGCAGGGGCTGGTGAGCTTACTCTTCCCCCTGCTTCTGCCAGGCCTAGGACCATTAACTGTTTTGTCACTGTCTTTCTACCTGTATTTGTTTTTTGATTGTATTTTTTTAACTACAGCTGTTGGTGTTAAAACAACAGCACTTGCATGCCATGAAGGGGGAGGTGGGGAAGGGGAGAGGTAACCTCAGTGCTTTCCTCTGCAGGCCCTATGGGAAAAAGCTCCCTCTCTAATGAGAGAGGAACAATCCTGGCTTATTTAGGCAATAGAGGAAACTAGCTGTCATGTTTTCCAAGCAGATGAATCCAGATGCCAAAGAGCAAAGCACTGAAACCCAGAGCAGCTTCTTCCTTAGTGGGGGACAGAGAAGCTTCTGCAGCCTGGGGTGAGGCCAGCCCCAAGCCTCTGGCTTGTTAAGGACAACCTGAAGTACCAGGGAGGAGAAAGGGACGAGTCACAGATCTCTAATTCACCTCCTCTGGAAGGGCATCGGCCTGCTCCCTCCCTGGGCATCTCGCAGGGAGCCCAGCTTCGCTGCTGCCTCCCTCACGGATTCCATCCCTTAAAAAATGTTTTGTATAAAAAGCTCCCTGCAAACTTGATACCTTTAATACCCCAAGGCAAATGCTGGTGCTACCTCCACTGACTTTCGTGGAGTTCTGCCCAGTTCTGATGAATGTGGAAGCAGTGGACCTCAAGCCAGCCCCAGATATGCTCAGCTGCTTGGTTTCCAGTAACAGGTAATGAAATACAGAAAAAAGCCTGCTACAGACAGAAGCAAGTATCTTAAGCAGTCAGCAAGTACTTCAATTTAAATAATCTCATTCACAAAAAAATCAACCAACCAACCAAACAAATAAAATGACAACAACCCGCCCTAGCCAGATACAATTGCTGTAAACCCAAGAGGCTGATGTGCAGAGGGTTTGGGTTCCAGCACAGGAGCTGGCGCTGGGAGCTGCGGCCGGAGCCCTGCAACCTGTGGCACTGCTCTTGGTCTCCCCGACCTCCAAACCACAGGAGGCTGGGGTGACAGCAAGAACTGGCAGTGCCGGCCCCCTGGAGAACACAAATCTGCTGCTTGGTTGGGCGGAGGTGTGGGCCAAATCCTGCTTGGCAGGTGGGATGTGGTACAGACCTGCTGAAATGCAGCTCTGGGAAGTGAGAGTCCTCATGATAAAGGCAGCAGAGATACCGCTTCTGGCTCCTCGCAGACTGAAGCAGATAATATCGCCTCGTATCGTGGCTTACATTAAGGTCACCTTTTCTTTCACAGCCTTGATGTGGCTATAGCTTTGGCAAGGGAAGGGCTGGAGGATAGGAAGCACACAGATAAAAGGCTTTCCGTTACTGAGGAAGCCTGGGCCCTATAATTTTGATTATAGGCTGATATGTGCTCACAACTCCCATTGACTTCTATGCAAATAAGAAGTCACAGAATTAGGTCTCATCTTTGAAGTGCACGGCAAAATTAGACTTATACAGTTCGTGTTTTGTGTGAGTGCTGATTGCTGCCAGCATCCTGTCTCCAGCCAAACAGCAAAACTGTAATTGTCCAAGTATATCACAGGCTCGAAGAGTTTGCATTTCACAAAACATTAGGTATAAATCACTCCCACAAGCAGGAGCCTGGACTGAGTGGAACAGTGTCGTTGTCTGTTGTAGCAAATCTGATGTTCCTGGATTCGAATCTGCTACAGGCGTTCTGGATTTTAATTAATATATTGCTTCATATGTATGAGAATTTCTCTCCTTTTTGTTTTGTTTTGTTTTCACACACTGCATTTTTAGTTTCAACAAAGCATATTCTCTGTATTACTCTCCAAAGCCATTGAATAAATATCACAGACTTTATAGATCTGGTAGCCTTTCCAGTGAACAACACAGCAGTCATGCTTCACAGGAAAGGGATAACATCCGAGAGTGCAGCTGATAAGAGCAACAATTTACAAAGCAAGAGATCTGTTATGCAGTGAAAGCTTTATTACCATGACTTGATGTTACATCTACAACACATAAGGGTTAATCATTGCAGCAGTTTGCAGCTGGTTTGTGCTCTCAGGGGAGTCATAGCAATAGACTCCTGCATGTAAGACAAGGTCAGTGCTGCTCTCTCGGGGTCAGCAGGCCACGTGATAACACAACTCCCGAACTTCGGCTCTGAGGAGACACAGGTGCCAAACCCATTTTGTGGTCTCTGCTAGAGTGCTTCTTGTGGTTTTTATTCCCCTCAATAAAAACACATACATAGCTCTGTGGTATATAATTGGATGGTGAGTTTTCAGAGCTACCCATCAGTGTGAGTTTTCTGTGGCAGCAGCGGGCTCGTGAGTTTGCCGGGTACATGTAACATTTCATGGGAGACTTATTCTTAGTGGACTGAGAAAGCAGAGCAGTCAGTGCCGAGTTTAAGGGCCAAATCCTGCATAATTTGTTCAGTCTGCTCACATCAGTAAAGTGAGCGGAATTGGACTTAAACATTTTATTAATTTTTATCTTCTATTGCTACAAGACCCAACAATAATCAAATAAGAAAAATTTTAATCCTCAAATGCAGCTCTAATCTTCAAATTGGTTAGCTTATCAGAGGAGGAACATTTATTTTCAAAGACAGGCTGCTCAGACCGATCAGCTGAAACAGAAACCTGTAAGTGAAAGGATGTAAGTTTATTGGGCACAGTTGTCTATATTTATCGTTTCTGGTCGACCCACATCTCTGTTTTTATATGCATGTGTCAAAAATTAATATACAGCAAACTTCACCAACAGTTTTAAAAGATTCTAAAATATAACAAAATCAATAAATGATGTTCTGGCATAAATGTTTCTGTAGCTGAGGGTGGTCAGGTTCAAAGGGCAACATCTGACCATTTCTCTTTTCCACCCTGCTGCGGAGTAAGACCCTCCCCTCAACTTCAAATCACTGGGGAGAGGGTAATTTAAGCTATACTTGATGTACCCTATACATCACTGTCTTCAGGACCAGGTTTAAAATTAAACTCTGATGTACAAAGTTAAACAAAAATGAGATAAAAATTGGCAGGGGTTGAAGAGGGTCAAAGTAGTCAAAACACAAGGTAGACCATTGCTTCTTTTGATTTATGTTATTCTGTGCACTAAAAAAAATAAAATTATAGCTCTCATGGAGACTTTTTTTCATTGAGAATAACGCATTCCTAATTTGTTTTCTATAGACTTATAGGGCATTTGCTCTGGGAGAGGAAAGCATCTATTTATCTATTTATTTATAATCTATTTATCTATTTATTTATTTATTTTGGCAGGGGCCAAATATCATCAACTGTTGGCAGAATATTCAAGTTATCATTAGATGCGACCTTTGTCACTCAACAGCAAGTGAAAGAGAATAGTTTTTCACTTTCTGTCAGTTGTTATCTTACAATGCACATACATATAGCCTTATAGTCATGGAGTTTTGCTTTCAGGCAACTCTTTTAAACACAATGTCCTATAGCCACATTTGGTAACAGAAAGAAAGAGTTCCACGAATGTTCCTTTTGCATGTTTTACATGCACATAATGCAGTTACCCTCCAGAAATTCAGTTCAGAAAAGATACCAAACAGGATTCTTTTGAAACCAATTCAAGAAAATCCTTGCAGGAAGTTAATTTTTTATGATGTAGTCAACTATTCCACATAATGCCTTTTACATGGTTAGAGTGTGGATTGCAGGCAGAATAATTTGGAATTGTAATCTATATTTTCCCTAATATGATAATGAAATCAACTACTATCCACTGGAATCAAATGTTGTTGTTTTTTTTCTGTGCTACTCCAGTGAGAGGAATAAAAGGGTTCGACTGGCTAAACTGCTGCATTCATGGGAAAACAAAGAAATATCATGTCCTTGGACAGCTAATAAATAAAAAGGCTTAATTTAAACATAATGGTTGACACATAAGGATCTTGAAATCTTTTTAAAACTGATTAAATGATTTTTTGGGAGAAGGTTTTTAAGTTTATGTATGAGGAACTCCTGTTGACTTCATATAGATTGCAGCCAACTGAAGTTCTTAAGTCTTGGGCTGTATCAGGGCATTGGACAACAAAGGGATCAAAACTCTAAAAATGCCTGAGCTTGGTTTTAAATCTAACAGGAGGAAAAATTATGCTATCCAGACAACAATAAAAGAGGAGTTTTTATAGCATTGTTTCATTAATATTGACAATGTAGATTCTTTGTTAATTTACTGAGGACATATCTCCTGTTTAATATGCAGATTTTAGTCTTTCAATAAGTCCAAGTGATTCACTGTATAAAATGTATTTTATATGTGTGATTTTACAGGACTGATCTGCATACATGCCTTTAATAAGCATGATTTGGTAAACAATTTATGTAGTAATTAATAAATACAATTCTTCCCAAACACATGGTTAGGAAGCTGAAAATGAAACAGGTATAAAACCAGCAAATTGTTTTAATAGGAACAGCAAGCAAAGGTAAAGATCAAACATCATAATGGGTCCCTCACTTGTGGTCAAGTGTGCCAAACCCTCTCAATGTAACACCTAAGCTGTATTTTTTCTCCTATCAATGAAGACATTTTCAATGTATTTGTTTTATTTTAGTTTTGTTTGTTTGTCTAAGTCTTTTGGGGTTGCACAGAGAGCTACTCACAAACTGTAACAATAGCAGACCATATGCAGCAAAGGGCACATACAAGAGGTAGTTGGTTAGGAAATTATGATCCAAAATTTTCCTATGTCTATTATGCTTTGGGAATCAGGAGACCTATGAACTAAGGAGATGGTCACAAAGGTCACAAGGATGTGCCACAGTATTCATGAAAGATGAAAATGCTTTGAGAGCCTTTAAATTTTCAGAATGAAGGTTCAAACAGAATGCAGGAGCTACTCTGAGGCTAGTAACTGCTCAGAAATCAAGTGAAGAACAAAAAGACACACGGAAAAAATTAAAAAGAGAGAGAATATCAGCTATTAGAAACACAAGTAACCCTTTAAAATCATGTGCTTTGCATGAGTGATGTCTTTTATTCATTTATCCATGCAGCAATTAGGAGTTCTTCCTTAGGAGAGGTGTGTGGCATAGAAAATGAACTGATTGATTCCTTCTTGCACCAAGCAGCTGATTGCGGGTAACTGATTCATCTCACAGATGTCGTACTCACTGCGTTACCACACACAATCATCCAAGCCTAAGATGCATCAAGGGTGCCTGCGTGTGCTTGTTCTGTAAGGGCCTAACGCAGAACTCATCAAAATCAGCAAAAAGGTTTCCCCCGACTTTGCAGAGTTCTGGCTTGGGCCTTTTCCATCTATCTGGCTGTGAGAGAGGTTTTCATTTCAGTGCAGCTGTGACACTCAGTTTGCTCCTCTGCCCTATATTGTCTGGTTTTAGTGCATGGCATTCTTAGAGAGTGAAATTTACCCACCAATATGCACAAATACTCTATTTATTAATGACATTTCTTCAATCCCTGTTTTATCAGGAAAGCAATCTTACAAGAGACTTATTCTGAGTGTTCAGTACATTAACTTGCTCAGGCACTGGCAAAGGTAAAGAACTGAGTATATAATTTAACCCCCCTCCCCCCTCCGCCCCCCCAAGTAATTATTATTCACTCAATGAAACCCAGGGTTTGCAGAGGCCCAGTCAAAGGCCTAAGCACCATTTAAGTCCAGCTTATTCCCTGGGGCATCTGAATTGGGCCCCATTTTATTAAATTATGATAGAAAGACTGCCATGTCAAGTATACTGATGCTGAAAGACCCATCCCCACAAGACCTCATACGGATAAGTAATCATCACTTATGCTAATAGCACATTTGACTTCTGTGGGATGACACAGGAGGATGGACTACTTACTTGACTAAGATTAGTAAGAACGGGCATGTTACACAGAACAAAATGACTTCTAAATATCCAGCTGCAGCAAAGTGCTGACTCCTATCTGTGAGTGTTGTGAGGGTGAATGAAGGGCAGGATATGATCTTTAGAAACCTCACTGAATACAATTATTGAATTGGTGACAGTTTTGCAGATTTCTAACTCATAACAAACCTCAGCTTTGCCTCCTCAGTTACATGCTTCTCTCCAGTTTCTCTGCCCTGCTTTCCTTTTCTTTTGCCATAATCCCACAATTCACTTTTTTCACTCTTTCTTCTTTAAAGTTTGCAAGTGAATTTAGTGTTTTTGTTTTTGATATGCATTTAAGCAATAGCCACAAAGCTACAAGTGCTCCTATTTAACAGCAGAGCAGACTACTTGATAGCATCTCTACATTACTCTGCCAATGTTCCTCCCTTCTGCTCTGCTGGGATCAGCGCAGTCTCTGTGCTCATTTAGTCCTTGGCTTCTCCCTTCAAACCTGACAATAAGGGCATCATACAGGGTATACTATTCCAGTGTTTTTTGTCTGAAAAAAATGCCTGTTAGGGCCTCTGTTTAATACAATTTCATTTGATGCAGGTCACAGAAACAAACAGATGTTTTGCCTTATGCTTTACAGTGCATTTGTAGCAGCATCCTAGAAAGGGAAAATCTTCACATCCAACCTGCCTCAGTTTCACTTATTTGTCCTCAAGTTCCTTTTGGCAAAGTTTTTCTTCCTTATTTTACTTCCACTCATATAAAAAGTATTTTACTGCAGTTAGATAGAGTTGCGCTCCCTCATTCTCATATCCTGATCCTACTTTTAAATCTTTTTTTTTTTGTTTTCTTTTACCACTGGCTGGAGAAGTTTTATCTAAAAGTAATGTTGTCTTGACCACTGGTGACTGGCTTCTATTTTTGTTGTTGTTGTTTTTTATGAATCCAGAATTAATTTGTTTCTAAGACCTGGAAAGACCATGAATGGTGAAAAATATTCTTGTACAGCCTTTTTAACTAGTATACATATTTCATCCATTACCAAAATCCCAAAGCCTAAATGGTATAACCTAATTCCAAAGGGATCCCTAGATCCTACTTTTGGTTGACCTGTATTGTAGAGAACTATATAAACATTACTAAGTCAAAGAAGATAAGTATTATAGCATTAGCAGTATTCTCAAATGAGAATTTTCCATTTTCTTGGGGGCTAATAGCTCAGCTGCAATGATTGTTCTGTGTGTGTGTACCTGTGTTTTGCCAATCACATAAGTGAAATAAAAGTGCCCTAATTTCTGCAACTTTGCTTTCATTACACTGTAAAGCACTAAAAGCAGAAACAGTTTCCTGAAGAACCCCTTCATAGCAGGCCCTTGAACAAGATGACTGTTTCTAATAAGCAACAGCTGTCATTGTGGTTTTACTAGTCAAATGATTCATGTCTTTTGCTCAGAAATGATAAGTGGAACAAATGTTTACTTAGATATGTAACTGAGAAACAATTGAAAAATAGTAGACTGTCCAGTAGAAATATTTTCCTGTTATCTGATCCTTAACAATTAGTCTGAACTGTTTTTTAGTCAAAAGGCACTGTTACAGCAGTGCATTTAGAATGGTTAAGAGTTTAGCACTGAGAGTTTTGCAAATCAAATTCAGCAGACTGTTTTGCAAATGTTTGCAGTGGCCCTGGAGGCTTAGGGGGGCACAAGCAGCTCTGTGCCAGCTGCTGCTCCCACCTTCATTCCAGGCAATCCCCCCCTCCTACTTTTAGTCACCTCTGAAAGGAAGACAGTGAACTTACCATTTCCACTTGGTTTCTGTTTTGTCTTCAGGGAATGCTAAAGTGCTTCTCTGCTGCTTGGGCTTGACTGAATACCCTCTGTTGGCTACTGCTGCCCCAGGATTTTACAGGGACTGCTGGGCAGAGCAGATTAAAGAGCAGAAAAATATTCTGATGCAGGAGATTCCAGGCTCTGTTCAAGGACAAAAAGATTGCATTACTCATTGGATGCTGGGAAGGAGAACCTAAAAGACCCTTGATGTCTCTGCTGAACCTGGAAGCTGCCACAGTCAGAGATTTGACACCGCTGTGGCATCTCAGGGCTAGAGGTTAATTTTTGTAAAGTGCTAGAGGAAGCAGTGGTAGAGTAATTTTCATGAGCCTAAGAGGACAGCGTTAAAAAACAGTGTCTTCTGCCATGGAAAGGTAGATCTGGGGGAGAAACAAGCACAGAGGATTGAGGGAGCCCTGGGATGCTCAGTATGCAGATGATACCGTCGTACACCTACAATTTATTTGAACTTACATTGATGATTGCCAGTAGAGCAGGGTTTAAATCCACATTTATTTTGCACAGATCCTGGACTTCATTGCTTTTTCAGAACTCCCTCTTCAGTATTGCTGCATAACACTGCACTGAGTTGTGTTGGAAGATTCTCTGAGCTTTGGTTTCCCATCTGTAAAATGGAGCTAATATTTCCTTTTTTCCCAGCCTTTAGTTAGCTTACAAGGCTCCTGGGACCAACATTCTTATATTGTGTGTTTCTGTATTGTCTCATACAACAAGACCCCGATCTCAGTTGAAGCCTGTAAGTATCGCTGAAATATAAATAGATGATAATAAAAATACGATTTTGACTCAAGATGGAATTCTGTATTCTGGAGAGTGAAATAAAATATGTACTCAAATCTACTAAAGTGTAACCATGAGATCAAATGATAAAATTCTTCTAGCAACAAAGAGTTGACACAAATTTGTGAGATTAAACTGAACCAACTCAACAGAGGCTTGTTCTGGAGGCTTATTTATATAAAGTATATGAAAAAAGTAAGTGAGATGATCAAATTACCCTCACAGCATGGATTTTGACATGGATGTAGACTAACCGAGTCACTGGAGGACTGAGCAGGTGCATCATTCTAATTATACCTTCAGTCATGTGAGGAAGGAGCAAACTTCCCAGTTGCTTCCCTGGTGGAGATAAGGTGTTATCAGCAAATGAGAGGGGAGAGCAAGGACAAGGCACCTGATGGGAGAAAGAGGAGGGAAGGAGGAGGCTAAGAGAGCACGTTCATAATGCTCCTCATCTTTTAAAACTGTATACACATATCGACTCTGAGCCATTCGGATGCCACTTTTGATACTCATTTCATGTGCCTCTGAGTAACGCTTCCTTATGGTGAGGCATGCAACATTTTTTTTTTTTTAAACATTTTCTCAATTATGGTCTTGTAGTGAGATAGCTAGCTAAATATAATGATTTATTTGTTTAATTAATCAGCAACAGGCACACTAGGAGTTACAATCCAAGCAGTCCCCCACAAAGGTTTTTATCACCATATACCATAACCCTAGGGAAATGCTTTTTTTTTTTTTTTTTTTCAGGAGCATAAATAGATATTTCTATAAATTGCGACTACTTGGGTGCATGTAATATGCAATTTTATTCATCTTTGTATTCCAGGTGAATCCAGACTAGACTACCAGCCCCTAGGGGATTCTGCTTCATAAAATTATCAGTATTCAAAGAATGATTGTAGATGTTGTAGCTTAACAGCAGGTGAATGGTCCTTATCTGAATATTAAATAAAGTGCAACTGGATTTCTAGGTTCTCTCTGACTAAATGTTTGCAAAGTCATTAGTGAAAGCATGCAGCTATAATCCCAGCCACTTTCTCTTACAAAGGATTTCTGCTTTTGTTTTTAATTCCTTTACAGGATGAATTGTTCATCTCCCTTTCCTACGCACACTATCTTGTCCCTTGGCTGGACTACCAGAAACATCAGGGAGCTGCCTTGTAAGTAGTACCTACACTCTTCATTTAAAAAAAAAAAAAAAACATAAACAATAAAAGAAACCTAGGGAAGAGCAAGAAAAAGATTTATTATTTTGTCTAAAGATTATCAGAGCTCTGAGTGTTGGGAAAAGGCTGTTTAGTACACTGCTCCTTTGTCCTTCCAAGTTCTGGGAACTTGAGCTCTATATTTGATTTCCTTATTGCATGATCTGCAAGCAGCTTTGTATATCTATTTAGTAAAAGCCTTTTATTACTGTTTTAAAATGGGAGATTTTATATACTTGAAAACTGTTTCAGTAGCATGACAGTGGATGCTATACGAATATACTAGATAGCTGTGTTATGAGAAAATTAACAGCAACAAAGAAAAAGAACAAAAATACCCCCTGCTGAGCAGAAGGAAACAGACCAGAACCAGCATAGCAAAATTACTGGAGATAAAGGAAGAAGAATTATTGTGGGACTATATAAAATGTGGTCTTGTGGTACAAGCTGTGTTTCAGTCCCTAGCTGTGAAGAGCACAGACATCCTGCTAGAGAGGGGATCCATTTTTAAGAGGACTTTTCAAAATTCTGCAGCAAGATAGCTGGGCTAGGACATCAGCTGCATCCTTTGCCAGGCACCACAAAAGCTTTGGGGTGCCTGGACCATCAGTAGCAAAGCATGTTATCACAATAACTTCAAATCTTGCATTTTAATTGAATATCAATCTACCTCTACCTATCTAGATATATAAAACAGCAACGGAGCCATCACTACAGTAAGCCATGCACTATTTTTACATGCATTCCCATTTATTCTAAGCTGTAACACGTTGAGTTTTCAGCATGGCATAAACTAACATCTTTAGTTTTCAAGCAATATACCTCTTGGTGCTGCTTCAGGCTGCTGCAGACTCAGGCAGATGTTATTGCTCCTGTCTACAAGTCTTCCTGCTCACCTCTGCAGAAATGTGTAGTAGAAACACTTCAAAAAGGGAGGAGGGAAGAAAGCTGAGCACAGTTCTGTGCTTAGCTCTGAATTATCCAGCAAGCCATGCAGTCTCAGGGATTAGGGAATACAAGGAACTCTGTTTATACATGCCAAAGTCTTTTTTTTTTTCTGTAAAAGAAAAGGAGAGAGCTTCTTCTAGTATGTGAGCACTGCTATGAATCTTTACTTTTAAAATGTACTAAAATGGACAAAAATAACTAGTTAAACAATGCAAAGTAGATTTCCTCAGTTTCCTTCAAATACTGCTCTCCTTCCACCCCCCACACCACCCTACCGCAGCTCTTTTTCAAAACCTACCCATGAAGGTATGCAACACCTATTATAACTTCTTGTTGACTGTGCAAGAATATAAAGCTCTTAAGTTCTGGAAGTGCACTAATTCACACTCTTCACCCTAGAAATGATACTCTATGATAGATGATAGAAAGGATACTCTATAGCTCTCTGACTTCTCTAGTTTTGTTCCTTGGGGCATCTGCAGTGAGTGCTGCTCTGGGCCCATTCTGGGTTTTGTACCTATGCTACAGCTGTCAGCAATTTAGGAAACGACCTGAAGCAGCATGTGTTTTTCTAGTCCCGTATTCCTAAGTATATTTATGTGAAAGTGAACTGAACAGTAATTACAGTATCAGTTCTGATATTCTTGTTTTCATAGTGGTAAAAAAATGACAATAAAAAGAGAAACTGTGCAAGCAGTCCTTTTTGTTTGTGTGCATAGTTGTGATGCTTTTCTGTTGAAGAGAAGAACTCCTACATATTTATGCTGGAACCTTTAGTTACCTTTTTGGGGGCTCTCTCCTCCAGGACCAGAAGTATTCTACTTTGCCTAGAACAAGATGCAGATGTTAACAACTTTTTTTCTATTTAGTGTTTTTACACACACACGTATATAAAAGGTACAGCCCAAACTGTTCTACACAGTTCAGTTCAGAACCCAAGTTTTCATTCTTGCCCAAGTGCCAATCACCTGCAGTCATGGGGACTAGTCCTGATTTATCCTTAAAGGCGTCCATTTTCTAACAGTGCTTTTTCGCAATGCCCAGACCTATGTTGTTTGTATTTATTTATATTTTTATAATCTCTTGAAGCACTTACACAGCTCCAGATTTAAAAATACTCCCTTCAACAGGCCATCTACACTTCGAAGCCAATGGCCAAATCCCACTCCATCTGAAGATGGTGGAAATGTTGACATTTATTTCAATGTTGAAATCATAATTTGGTCAAAGTGTACAGTAAAGGGGAAGATGATTTGCTTAGGAAGTGATGAGGGTTGGCTTTGTCCCTGTCATCAACCACTTGCTGGCTGATTTAAGAATGAAACTTGGACCTGCTTGCAGAGGTAATCAATCATTAGACCGGATGCCCTAGTTCAGCTAGGCTAAACAGTGGGACAAACACAGGAATGTAATGGGAGGGCAGAAAAACAGTAAGTCTTGGAATCTCCCGTGCTTTTGTATCATGTCCTCCAAAAATCTAAAAAAAAAAAGCAGGGAGTTTATCCAGCATGTCGCTCTTCTGGAGCTGACTGATTGAGGTTGGATGCTGCGGTCTTTATCTGCAACCTTCACCAAATCAGAGGGAATTTTTGCGTGCAGGAGGGCTGCATAGAACAAGTAGAATGCATGCTAGCTGTAATCTAAGGCTGACATACCTGCTTTCCGTTACAGACAAGGACTCAGCCATGTACCACCTGGCAGACAAGAGGGTTGCTTTCTGAGATGTGGTCATTTTACCTGTGACAATCCTATGATTTTGGTCACCTGAGCAGATCTGTGATTTGGCAGAGTTTTAAAACATTTTTTTAAACACGTCCACCAACAAAGAACTAGCATCAAGTACTATGGTAAATATCATAGAACATATTTTACAATTGTATAATACTTATACTAGGAATGTAATTCTTTCTAAGTCTATACTACATATGCGTTTGCCAAATTTCTGATGGAAGAAGACTGTGAAGATATGACCTGTGCTCAGTCAGAAATGCTAACAAAGCCTCTTCATGTCCCCTCATGCAGAGATCCCGAGCAGCACAGACCTGGTCCCCTGCAAACCCTGCCCTGCCTGCCCTCTGGGGTGTAGGTTTGGGTAGGAAATGCAGGGAGGGAGCACTGAGTGTGCTCTGGGTTTACTGCCCACCAGCCAGCCCAGCTGAGCCACGGTCCACCCCTATAAACAGCAGCAACTTTCATAACGCAACAGGGTGAGCCTGCACCCAAAACCCTGAACCAAGGGAGCTCCCTTGACTGCTGTTGAGTACTTGCCTAGACATTTAAAGCCCACAGCTTTTACAATAAAGTCGGAAAGAGGCCCCCAGCAGGTAAATATTGTTAGCCATAGAAACATTCCTATATAGGTGAGGGTGTGAGTTATGCAAATATCTACCCTATAAATCTGTTATGTGGCTTGAGAGTAAAACAAAAAGTCACTTAAAAATTTGCTCTAAATTTGGCCACAGTATAGCTTTGTTAGTTCAAAGAAGTGGAGTTAACTTTATTGTTATTTGTGTTTGGATCAAAGAAAAATATGAAAATAAACGTTAGACAGAATGATAATCAACACTGGAAAATAAATGTTTACTAAAGATTTTTTTTTTCTGTGTTCTCTTACCAGCATTAATAATATTTTCTTTTTCTAAAGTTTTCTTGCTTCCTTCAAAGAGATTGATTTCAGTGGAAAGAACAAACATATGCAAATAAACTGAATGATGTTATACCCCCTGCCCCTATCCCCCTAAACTGCATCAGATAATTCCATATTGTTAGTCTGCATTACATTTTTATCAGTTTTTTGTCTTAATCAGATATGAAGCTCTTGCAGTACATCTCTAGAACTGGGCTGTGACCCTGATGTGACTCTACAGCACAGAAGCAGCCTTAACCCTGCTGTAATCTAATAGTTCAAATTTAACGGATTTGTTTTTTCACTGGAAATAATGGCTTCCTGTCACAAAACAGAGCCACAGATTACATATCTGATAAATGGCTTTGGCATGATTTTTTCATGTAACACACAATTAACAGTGCTTTTTCATAAGATTTCGCGGTTTACAGATCTGGTGAAAGCATTAATAAGTTAATTACTATGCATTTTCTTCTAAAAAAATGAACATTTCTGTTAGTGTTTTAAAAACAAATAATACTTTGCTTAGAAAGAGCTCACCTATGGTTTGCAGCATTAATTTAGCCTCAAAACACCATACTGAAATTACTACCAGTGAGTGCTGATGTATTTTTTCATGAGGCATATAATTATAATTGATAACCCGAAATGTAAATAGGGTAATTTTGATTTTATAAGCTACCACCCATACAGATACTGAAAATATCCACATTATAGCCATATTTTTTTTTGTTGTGCCATAATCCCCTAAACATTATCAACTAATTAATAGCTGAACAATACATAAGGAGATATTCAGTTCTTGTATGGGTAGTATCACATATTTGAAGGAGTTTATTATCTTTAGCTTGCTTTTGAAGCCGCAGTTCAGAATTGCTCGTGCTGCCTTGGTTGGTTATCTTCAGCCCACCCAACCACCAGCCTTACACTGCTGCGTGTTGCTAACTCCTAGCATTTACAATGAGGTAATCATCACCTTGTAGTTCATTGGTGTGAATGCTGGTCAGATGGCCTGTATTTTATTAACAGAAATAGGGTCACAAGTCAAATACATGCTTGGGGTCAGTGAACAAATACAAAAGAAGATTAGGGGAACAAAAGAACATGACTGGAGGGGTAAAATCCCACTGGGGGTTAATCGAGCAGAAATGTATTGAAGAATGTAAACTGCCGTTTCTTTTGTTATTCATCGTACAGGACGTAGTTCCTATGTGCTGCTGATTTCAGTTAGATAGAGCATCATCTCCAGAATGCTATCTTTTAATGAGCTTTCTGTATGTAGCCTTCCTACATACTAGCAAAGTATGTAGGGTCTTCCAATACTTCCTACTACTAGTACTACTACTAGTAAAATAAGACCACCACCATCATTACTGCTACTAATGATAATAATAATAAACACAGCAAAAGTATATGAATTACAAAGATTTGCTTCACCTAATACTGTACTACGCAAAGACTCTCTATAAAAATAAGAGGAAAATAGCACGTCATGTTTCTGGGATTCTCTTCTGCCCGCAGGACCAAGAATTCACAATTATACCAATTTAGCTCCCTCTTGCAAAGCAAATGAATTAATAAAAATTTCTCTGAAGAGATGGCATTGTATCACTATGGTTTTAGTTTTTCTAAGAAACACTATCCTTTCAAAAGGCAGAACAACAACAACAAAAAAAGGAGCTAGCATTCCTCATTTGCACAGTAAGTACTGGACTTGGTAGGGCCCAAATGGCAGCAGTCAAGAAAAATCATAGGGTACTTACGAAACAGCAGCTGATTTTCTCTTCTGATACATGTACATCGCTCTTTCTCTAACAAGCAGCAGAATATCCTGCCTTATTTGAACTATGCACATTTGTCTAATTCTTTAAAATCCCAGCAGCAGAAAGATTCCCTTTTCATCATTTTCCATTTATTATGCTTGTAGCTACACATCGTAATAAGAATTCTTCTATCCATGTATGTTGCACATTTATAGATTTTGTGTTTTCACACATCACATGAAATGCATATTTCAAAACTATTGCATTATCATGTGCCAGAATAATATTGCTATGGAAATACAGACACACGTTATCAACAGTATAGTATAAAGGAAGGGAGCGAGGGTAAGGAATCTTTGGTTCTATGATTTTGTGCTGCTAACTTACTGTGCAATGTTCATAAAGTCTCTTCAACTTATTTTTGCATACTTTATAAAATAAGCAGTATGTCCTTCTGCAAGGGTGAAATAAATGTTAGCTGGTCCAATCATACCTTTCAAAAGCAAAATTGGGATTTCTGTCATCAATGTCAAGATGAGACAAATCAGGCTTTGAGACTGTAAATCTTTAAGTTTCAAAGACACTGTGCAGATGAAAATTTCATGGCCAGAAACAACTGTGGGAGACTACTGAAGGATTAATGTGAAACAAAATACTGTAAATGAAAGTATTCATTGAACTGAAATCAAAGGCTTCCCAAATTACCTATCCAGCTACCTACACATGCTTTTCCACAAAATTTCATAGAACCATAGAATGGCTTGGGTTGGAAGGGACCATAAAGATCATCCAGTTCCAACCCCCTGCCACCCACTGGACCAGATTGCCCAAGGCCTCATCCAACCTGGTCTTGAACACCTCCGGAGATGGGGCATCCATGTATGTAAATTTATTTTCATACTCTATATACCTCTTTCAGGAATATATGTATTTGATCCTGAACCATTTAGCGAAGTATATATTTAACTTAGATATTGTCCCTTAAGCTTAAAATTAAGTATGCGCTTAAGTGTTCTGCTGGATCAGATTGCACAGCATTTTGCAAGACTGAACCTTTCACAGGGCCACCTGTGGGATTTTCTTCCTCTTTAAACAAAGGCTACTGTGACAGTGTATACACAATGTGTCTGCCCTAAGATCAGCAGTACTTTATGTGCGGACACCCACATAAAGATTTTCTTTACAGAACTGATTTTAAAAATGGAAATGTCTCTCTTTCCTCCAGCTCTACTGGCAGACAATATTTACCCAATGATCCAGATGTACAAGACCTTGTTCTCAATGGTAGCTTTTGCACAATTTATCTGTAGGTTAGTGTGATGGGAATCACACCGTTTAGAAATATTTTCTGAAGGATATGATAATATTTTCTTCCCCTGTATGTGTTTAACATTGCATGTTCATTGCATATTTTAGTATTATTTAATTGAAAAGGTTTTTAGAAAATAAGAATTATTACAGAGTGGATAAATACTTGCTTATAAAATAAGTATTTATTACACAAAAAAGTCTATGCAAACATGAAAAACTCTTACACCTACACTGACATGCAATCAACTTATTTCTAAGAAGCCAGGAGTTTATCAAGTGTCTTTCCAAGATTTACATTTTAGTAATCTGAATACGTTCTATGGAATACAGTCCACTAAACTACAGCATTCTGAAGTCTTTCTGCTAGCACTGTGCAGAAGCATTACTTAAAAGAGTTAACTTTTTAATAATGTGGTCAGAATGTTTTAAGAAATACTGCTCTATGAAATGTAATTAATTACCTTTGTATCTGTATTATGTGGAGGAGACATACTATATACTTTGGACAGCAGTGCTGAGATGTATTGAGGTTTGCATAACGCCAACATGCTGTATTACTGCTTAAAGTCTTGTGAGTAAGAATTTTACTACAGTCACAACATATACATTGGGCTCTTCTAGTAAACTGATCACTCAAATAAAAAGAAAGGAATGTTTTTGATCTGCAAAGATGGGCAAAAAGTAAGCCTGCTCATCTTAACTCTGCATTAGGGAAAAAATGAACTTTGATCTATCATATTGCAGAGCTGCTTGTATTTCAGTGGCAATTTATCAATTCTTTAATAGTCAAAGCTTCCAAGTAGTAAAAGCTTCTTGGACATCCTAATCTAATAGCTATTATTTCAAATTTTTATTCTTTATGACTTACTGATCAGAAGCAAGAAAGCATCATCGTTTCTTAAGAATTCTCTTTTTGTTTAATTTTATAGGAACCGATGAAATGGAGTTCAATACTACAAATGTTGTTCTTCCTGATGCTAGTGTAAAAACAATGCGGAAGTCCACTTTAATATAGCTCAACATTTCTTACCTAATATAATAGATAGTGGTGTGTATCAGCAACAGGACTCTCTTAAGGTCAGGATACAGCAGCACCACCCGTTCAGGGAACACTTTCTGCTTTCAGGATCGGAGCATTGTATGTGTTTCTGCCATCAGTATCATCACCCTGCTCACTGCTGACAGCATGAGTGTGGGGGCTTGGCTCTGCCTGCAGTGCCCCCTCCAGACCCAACTTGGGTGTCTTCCACCCTGTCGGGAGCAATTAGGAAGTTTTCTCTGTGCTCCAGCCACCACGAGTGCTGCAATTCATCTTTATAGGGGATATAAAAGGGCTCTTTGCTTTGTCCCACAACACCAGATGGGTGGGAGAATCTATTGCAAGGTGATGAACCCAGCTCCATGGTAAGTCCTAATTTTCTTAGGTAAGATGTGCCCTGTATTCCTAAGACAGTGGAGACATGGGATATTTAACATTTTGTGGGCCTATCACAGAAGTGGACCTGGAATAAGCTTAAGACTGGTTTGTTTTAAAAAGTTTACCTTGGCAAGTCCAAAGAACACTAAGGAGCATTCAAGACTACAGATCTAAACTTGCATGTTGTTATTGCTAAACATGAAACCCCAAAGTCAGAATTCCCACAGTCAACCACTCTGACTCAAAAACACATCAATGTATTTGCTAAATGGAAACCATACTCACATCACATCTTATCATAATGTCACAAAACCCATAAAATTACAAATCAGTTTTAAGAGAAAATACATGACAGCAAAATATAAGTACACAAAAACTACATTAAATATCAGTCTTCATTTGTCCTTACCACTTCAACTTACCTCTCAGTTCAAAACTACTCACTGCAGTGCACAGCTTGAGATAGTCTAAGATCCATTTTAGAGTGGACTGAAATATAAATGACAGTTCGCACTACACATGAACATAGACAACTGTATAAAATATTTAAATAAAGACAGAAAAGAACAGAGGAAACCAACAGAGCTTTTGGCAGACCCAGCCTTTGGGAATTTAGCAGCTTGAGATTCATTGCAAATTTCATCTTTAATGTTATTTTTAGTTCAATATTTTGTAGCACTCAGAAGTAAATCTTTGTGTGCTGTCTTTCCTCCTGCTTGTGCTGCTTCCTTTTCTGATCTTTTTTTTTAAAGAAACCTAATATATTTTCAATACAATTGATTTGCGACGTTTTGTGATATTTGTTAGTTACCTGTTTCTTCATACAATTCAGTGAAAACTATTACACTGCTGTTTCTTTTTATGTGCTGTATACTGATTGCTGTAATTGAATACAAATGAGACCCCCCCCAATAGCCTTTGTTCCACCATACCTTGTGTTGCATTAAATTCTCCTACATTAATTTTGATTCTTGAGTTAGGGTCAACCTCTTTTTTAGCTTCTCACTGCTGCTCCAAATACCACCACACACAATGCTTTTTCAGAACAGTTGTGATTTTATCCTGGAATCTGTTGTTTGTCTCTTTGTAAAGCAACCTGACTGGAATGAAACAAAACAACACAGCACGGGGAAAGGCTGCGCAGAGATGTGGATAACTACCATCTGCAGAGAAATGGAAACACTGGCTCTGCCTTGCATCGCCTCTCTTAGCCCTCCTGCCCTGTGCAGGCTGAGAGAAGGTAGCCTGGGGGAAAGAACAGACCCTTCAGCACCAGATTCTGCTTACAGGACTGGTTCACCAACTCCCTCAGGGCCACCTTTCCTGTGTTGTGCCATATAATCCAATACATTTATTGGCCCCTTCTCTGCCGCGCACCAAAGAGGCCAAGAAACCAGAAGTGTAGGTATACAAGCATATTGCTATGGGTCAAAGCAAGCTGCAAGCAAGCAGCACGTCAGCGGCCCCCCAGCAACATCCATATACTTGCTTTCACCTAACAGCAGATGTAAGATAGCTTAGATGCCAGTGGAAGAGAAACAATAATATTTCCATCAGATACTGGGAAGTTGGCATGTGAACATAGCAAGTACCAAAGTTTCTGAGAAAGTTCACACCCTAGTATACTCCATTGGATATTGCTTTGTGCCCACACTCAGCTGTCTTGTTCAAAGTCACCTCCCCTTTTTTAAAAAAAATAAATTGCCAAGCCATTCCCTCTTCCTTCCATTGCTATAATTATAATTTAATGGTTGTGCCATAGATCATGACATTATAAAAAGACTCTCTCACATCCTATGGAACTGACAATAGCACTGTGATGTGACATGAGAAGGGAACCAGGCAGGAGCTACAAACTAAGACTAAAGCTACTTATCTGCATAGTATGAACACCATAAATCTACTTTTCCTATAGTCGATTCTAGGTTCATCAGGCTGAATTTGGAGTTGTGACCCACTGTTGAAGACAATGTTTTTCCTTTTCCAATTTCTAACTCGTTTCCAATTTTTTCTTTTTTTTTCATGGAAGGACTCACAAGAGGAGGAGAAGCTTACCTGATCATAAAACTTTAAAATTGCAAGAGAGCTTTTTAATTTCAAAAACCTTATTTCTGACATACTGAACAATTATTCAATGGCTCTCACAAATGCAAGGACTAGCAGTCCCAATTACATGATCAGGCATTAGTCTTAAAACAAACAAAAGAAACATTTAATCCTCACAGTGCCTAATGAAATTATGAAACCATGGCCATAGGATGGTGTGGAGGTCAAAAGTGTAAATGGACCATAAAAGGGATTACATGAAATCATGCAAGCAAAATCCATCACTCTCAGAGAGGAGACACTGGTCTATGTGGATAGCTTGCATGACTCAGGATGGCAGCAATTGTTCTAAAGATTTCAAAAATCTTAACTCATTTTATTTGTCACCTTATGCTTTAGAGATTTTTCCCTTATAAGTTCAAGACAAGAATGTTAGAAGAAAATGAACAAACAAAAACACAAACAAAAAACTGCAAAGAGCAATACAAAGGGCAAAAAGAAACACTGGCACCCAGAAAAGATGAAAATTCAGAATTCAGGACATTTTCCATGTAAGTCATGTTTTGCCACATGGCTGTGTTTCAGGATCCCATGGTTACATAAAGAGAAGTTAACTATACAGAAACGTATCCAGTGTCCACCTTCCTAAGTCTGCACAGAGGCTAAAGTATATCTGACAGCTGAGAACTGTCTTCTAAATAGGTCCCTGTGGCCCCTGCAGTGCCGAAACCATTGCTCACCATCGCTTTCACTGCACTGAGTCAGTTGGGCCTTTCCGCATGAGTCAGGTTTTGAAAACTGAACCTCCTCTAGCCTGTAGGATTCATTCACCTGCCCCATTAACCCATTTTCACTATTTGTCTAATGACAACCACAAGTAATGGCCTGACTCAAGTCATGTCAATATTCTGCCAAAAACTACCATTTTGACCTCACAGCCACCTCCCACAGGTTATGGAACCCACCCATAGGTTATGGAACTGCTGGATGGTTGCCAGAGAAATGCAATAAAAAGTAGGAAATGACATATACTAATAAAATTCACTTACCTAAAAGCCCTGTACATCAGACCTCTCTGTGTTGCCTCCTCCCCCACCAACTCCTTTACATCCAGCACTTGTTTCACCACTCTCTTAATCTCCTCTTCCTTTGCTGCCCTTTTTCTTCACATGTTCTAATTCCCGCTCTACTTTCTGTCTCTTTTTATGTCTTAGTGTTCTTTTTTTTTCCTTTGGCTGAAAATGAATAAATTAATAATTTTTCTTTGCTTTAGAGACAGTAGAACATTATGGTGCCACTTCCACTTGCCATTTTACTTCCTCTTCCCACCTTTTCTGCCGCTCCCTTTGTTGCTGTTTTTAACTTTTTTTTCTGGCCTTCCTCAATAGCAATCAATCCCTCTGTGCAAGTGCTCCCTCCTCAGTGACTTCATCTCTCCTTCTCCCTGCAGAGCTCCTGTTGTGTCCCTAGTACAGTGCAGTCTGAAACGATCCAAATTTCCAGATGAATTTGTTGTGCTTCCGAAGCTCTGACAGGGTGCAAAAGTTATCCTGAACATGTAATACTGACAATACCGAGCATGTCTAATGCAAAATTTCTGGATTTAGGGACATGACTTCAGAGAGAAGCAGAGACATGAAATGGAGTGGAGCAGGCTACTATGCCAGCTTGGGGGTGGAATATCCTCTCTTGCTTAACTCTGTCTAAGCCACTTACTCCACTGTTATTTCTTTGGCCTTCCAGATGTCAGAAGTTGTTGCCTCCTGAGTGTACTTACAGGATCCATCCCTAAAATCTGGAATCTTTATCCTCATGGATGTCCCTCCTTCCAAGAGAACACAATATCAGGAATAGCACTCTCTGTTTTAGCTTATAGTTGCTCACATTTTCCTGATATTTAAAACCACTCTGAAGAAATGTCAGTTGATCCAAGTAGCTAAGTGTGCTGCTCTAATTGCTGCATGACGTGATTGGACTGCACTTGCTGCCGGAGAGCTGTAGGGCTTTGCAGGCTGCACACGAGGGTCACATTTAAACATAGTCACTACACACATGTTCTTCAAGGTCTAAATATGCTATAGACCAGTCAACACATTTAAACTCGTCCCTATGTTTCTTCATTCCTATTAGGCACAAGTACCCTCAAGACGTAAAGGGAAAATAGTATTTCAGGCTTTTTAGACGAGGCGGTGAAAAAAAAAATAAATGGAAGCAGCAGTAGCTTTAACATTAATTTTCTATGCTAAGAATTGAAAGAATGAAGGATTAGGTGTAAAGTAACATCCAGGGGATGGGAAAGAACCTGACTAACAGAATTTTATGCAGTAAACATTATACTAGAAATAATATTTTTGTGTTTCTATTCTTTGTCTTTTTAATAGTACAATTACCCATGACAGTATCATTTGGACAGCATTTTTTTTAAATGCACAAGCCACCACAATGAAATACCATGTGCAGTTTAAGCAACAAAAAGGATTCCTATTTTGGGGCTTATTTCCATTTATATTAATTATCAGTTTTTCTGTGGAAGAATCGTATAGTATGGGTTTTTCCAGCTTGTTCATAATAGGTCATTCATTAAAGAAAATCCTGGGAAATTATTTTCTGTGTCAGTGGATACAGGATGCCATCTGGGAGCTGAAAAAAATGAACAGAAATCAGACTGAAAAAAATAAAAATAAAAACATGAAATTAGTTGCACTTATGGAAACCAGACAAATACTTTAAAAATCCCAGGTGCATCACATAGGCTATAATAATAGGCACATTGTCCATTTATACAAACTATGCGCTTACTCACAGGAGTGGTCGCTGGCTTCCTCCGTGAGGCCCTCAGTGATTCACTCCCACCATTTCCCCTGGGTTTTCTCCCTGCTGTCCTGCTTCTCCAGGGCTGTCCGCACCCCCTCCAGCCCTGGGCTCACCAGTGCCGCATGGATGCTCTTTGCCATTTCCTCTTGCAGCTTTTCCCAGCTGTCTGCTTACTGGCAGCTCTCCATTCCTCTCGGTTCTGTTTTCAGTTTTCTGCTTCCTTTATTCCAAGGTGCTTTTTAACCAACTCTTCAGCGTAAGGCAGTTGCAAAAGATCAGTCTCCTCCCTGGGTCCAAAAACAACAGGCAGACCATAAAACCTCTCTTGAAATGTGAGGTTGCCTATTCTGACCCCACTTCTGGGGTAATCTAAAATTCAGTGTTCGTCCTGGCGGGGTAAGGTGGATGAGCTAAGTAAGGAGGGAGATGCCCACATTGGCAGATAAGGAAATCACAATATAGTGATAAATATATTAAGATAAATATGGCCATATGCCAATTTTTCCCCCTCATAAATAAGACTCTTGTTTACCAAATGTTCAGTTTTGGTTATGTCACTATAAAAATCAAGCAGCTGGTAATTCAGGCTTGATTAGCAGGTCTCCAGTTTTGATTAGTAAATTACTGTAGTAATCAAGGTTAATTCTCATTTCAGAGCTATGCCACAGATTTTATCTCTTCCAGAGAACTAGATTTACTACTCTGTAGAAGGAATATTTTAATAAATATTACAAAAACATTCAGAAATAGAGAGCAAAAGCAGATCCAAAGGTTTTTAAAATATGGAGAACCAGAGTAGCAATGCTGTTCAAACAAGAAATGGTTAATGTCCTTGGAATAAAACTCCAAGCTGCAATTTTGCAGAAGATTTTCACATAATATATGCAGAGATTGCATTGCTAATTCCTTTTACCTTGTTTTTCTATTTCTATCTTTAAAAATTGCTTTCTTTGGATCTTCATCTTTCATTTTAAGAGGAAAAAAAATGAGTATACAGATAGGCTTGAAAAGAAGCCCAAGAGACCATTATTAGTAGAAAGATAAACAGTAGAATGGATTCTAACTGAGCCAGAAAACATCACTGTAGAATTTACATAAAATTTAGTTTTCAACCAAACATATTGCACATCCAGTTCCAGCACATCTCATAATGAATATTTAAGTTTTCAAATGACCCACATGTCCCATAAGTGAGCAAGAGTCCCCAAAAGCCATCATTGTTGTAGAAGAGGCACAATATTAAAAAACAATAAGAATTCATTAGGGATCTTGTTTTTCTATGAAACTTTTACTAAATCTTTAGTCTGCAAATCTTGTGATTATTTGAATCATACAAGTTTGTCAGGGATTTGAGAGTGGATAACAAATTTTTATATGGATTTTAATTAGGATAATATTATTATTTTCTAGTTACAGTTCTGGGTCAGATTCTGTATAGCCCTCTCACATCACTTTTGTATAATTAGGCACTTGATTATCTAAAATAAGTGTGATGTTTTGCTTTATCTGCTCAGTACTGCACACTTTTCTCAGATAGGGAAGCACAGACAATTTTCCGATATACTATAGTATTCCATTCAAAATATTTAGGTAACTTTTTCCCCAATAACATAGAAATAGTTGATTAAAGCCCCAGAACATATGTGTACAGAGGCACATTATTGGGAATATAATAAACAATGAATTCAATATACAGTTATAAATTTGCTATGCCCCTTAGGGAAAAAAAAAAAGATAAGAAAATAAAAAGGAAAAAAAGGATATTCTCTAAATAAACATGCTATGTCTTTTTTTTTTTTAAAGGTTAGGAAGGAACGTAGAATTTATTTCTGTTTCATTATGTATTATACCATATATATATATGTTTATACAACTGGGACAATTTTGCTACACAGCTATAAACACTTTTATTATGCCCATGGAAATACAGGGGGTTTTGAATCAGACCAGGATCACCTGTGCTTCTAATTCAGCACCTTGTTTCTGACGGTGGCAAACAGAAAATGCTTCAGAAGGTTTCTTCCTAGTGCTTGAAAGTCAGTAGTTGTCATACAGTCTGCAGCAAGGAGATTCTTGTCCTTCTGGTGTTCCTCCCTGTGTAACACAGACCTGGAGATTTAACATTTGGTCTTACCTGCATGGTTTATTTACAGACCAGCACCTGATGACCTAAATACTTGCAGAAAGTGGAAAGCAACCTGAGCTATGAACAGTTAAGATTACCCCCTGGCTAAACTAATAATTGAGTAAAAAGTAAGCATATACAGAGTGGATTTACTGAGTATATTAGGGACCTGTCTCAGACATCAACAATTTAGGAAGCACCACACTTTTCAGGAGAAAAGGAAAAAAAAATACTATCAGGCAGAAAGGCTATAAAGCAAACATTACAACTCTGGGAAAAGCATGTGCATTTTTTCTGGTCTGTCTTATACGTCCAAGAGAAGTTTCACCTGGGGAAGGAAGGAGTGTGTGTGAGGGGTGGTAGCAATTACAACCAAGCCTTTGCATTAACAGGGGACTTCCACAGATTTTTGGCTCACCTCCAGTAGTACAACAGCTCCTTGAATCTGGCAGTTTTTACTCATTGCTTTTGCGCAAGTTTTTATTTTTGGCTTTGACTTTCCTTTTCTTTGCAGCTCTTCCAAGTTACATGGGAAGAAGCAGACAGCTGTCGTTCCTCAAGGAACAGTGCAGGAGACAGTGCCCTCTGTAAGCACCTCTCCCACCAACAGCTATGATTCAGAGACTCAGATAGCTTCAGATTCTTCCCCAGCTGAATTCTTGGCCAAACTCATTGCTTCTCCAAGACTCTGGTGAATTATAACCAGCAGCTTAGGGATATGGTTGCAAGATGGATAAAGCTATATTTGAGGATATTAACAAAATTCTGAATAAAACTCAAAACTGCAGCCCCCAGAAAACTGTGTTGTGTTACTCCATTGAGAGAAGAGCTCTGAATGGGAAGTAACAGCTACCTCTAGACCTCTTGGGCAAGCACAGGGTAGCATACAAGTGACTACTGGTTATTAACTGCCCTTTTGCCAGCCTCCAGGTAATCAACATGAAGGAAATATGGCCAGAGAGCCACTGCAGTCTTGTTACCCCTGGCAGAACAAGAGCTTCATAAAAGCAGCCTGTCCTAGTGTAAATGAGTGAAGTCGTAAGGTTTCTGGGAAGGTAGTTAATTTATCTGCAGGTAGGATTGCATCACTGAACATGATCATCTCTGTTGAAGGTGATTAACAATATGGTATGTTGCCTGTTTTGAATAAAGATTATAGGCCAGCTCCTGCCCTGGCTCAACTCCCATTGAAGTCAACTGTTTAGCCTGAAAAATAGATTACAGGATGTGGCCATAATTTATGCATAGAAAAAAATGTAGAAGATTTTGCTTTAGAAACAGTAATTCTTATTTACGTGCACCGCAGCAGTGACTAGGACCCAAGATTCTTTGTGTAGGATGGTATCCAAGTACATAGGAAACACAGGCATGGTCCCTACCCCAAAGAGTCTTTAATCTAAGCAAAAGACAAAAGACAGCAAACAGATGGGGAGAGGGGCAGAAATGACAAGGTAACTGGGAGATAATTATGATCACTATGCAGTCACAGCACATCAGCTGCTTAACCACTATCATTTTTTTTAAGGTGTCACAGCAGAGGAGAGTTTTAAGGGAGGATGTGAAGAAGGGCAAGTGAAGTAACTTGGCAGATTTTTATGGGCATGGACACTCCCAGAAGAAAACAGAATGGTTCAAAATTTAAGAAATGGGTGGTGAAATCCAGTGTGAATGGTGGATGCACTTTGATCTGCCAATACCTCCTGGATGTGACAGAGACAGGCTGAGGAGAGCCTATGATGGGCCTTAAATGTCTATAGGATGTTTTTAGCTGCACGGTGAAGGAAGGAGACAATGAAAGAGTACATGGTAGAAGCAGAAGATGGTACAATATTAAATTTAAATATGCACCCCTGCAGCAGTGTCAGAGTGAATGGGCAAGAAGGTATCCATTCGCCAAGGCCAAAGTAACTGAGATTCATTGCTGGGGTTTGAATGAATGATTGAGCTTTGCTGGTGAAAAAGTTGGGCTGTAGACATAAAGCACAGGAATCAGAAGGTTTGTCTTAGCAAGCACAAATCTAGAGAGAAAAATGTAGAAAGACATCACATCTACATAGAAGTGGGCCTAGAACTTGAGATAATCGTGCTAATATAGCGGTCACACTTCAGGTTTTTGTTTTGCAAGATCCTGCTGGCATAAAAGAGATTCCCTGTACCTGAAAAGGAAAATGATTCTGAAATGGCTTATATGTGACAAAGCTGAAAACATTTTGTGCATTAGCAAAGTATGTGGCAAAGTGAGAAAAACAGGTGTCAAAAAGAACAGACTCTTCTCTTCAAAGGTTTTAAAGCTTTTTTTTCATAACACTAATCATTTGTATTACTACTCTCCCAAGCTCATATATCAATAAACAAATCAATGAAAACAGCTCATTTTTGTTTATCATACATGTATGCACCATTTTTGTGTGCCACTGTGGTAACTGCATAAGAGAAACAGGTATGGAGCTGCTTACACATGGTTGTAGGAGTAGCTTTTTGAGAGCCTGACCACTCCAACCTTACTCTGAATAAAAATAGAAAGGACAGTACATATGCTACTGCAAAGCAATTTATATATTTTAAGTATGTTTAGGTGGTATCTAAATTACTGCCAGAGCTCTGACCTTGATTACAAATGATCATAAAGTAAAGAATACTTTGAAGTTCCCTAAATTGTAGATCAAAATGCTTGTATATTCATCACTTCGACTAAGATCCAGCCAAGATTTTGTTGGCTAATAAAGACTGTAAATTAAATAGAAAACAGGCCCAGTAAAGAGAGGTCATGGCTGCTTTTTTAAATACTTACAGCCCTTTAGGGCAGGATGTCTGTGCTGCTTTAATTGTTCAGAGTTTCACTTTCTGCCATGGGAGCTGCAAATGTGCGAGCCTCTGTCTCATAACACCACAATATAGACCTCCATTTAAACTTGATGGGTCCCTTCTCATTGGAGTTTTATTTTGCAGGCACTTTTGTGATGTGCTTTTTTTATGAGCAGTGTGAATAAATACGATAGAGATAATACCTATGCAAATGGACAGAACTAAAATGTCTAGGTTTAGGAAAAAAAAACAACAAAATTCTACTTTATATATATACATATATATACACATTTATCTAAAGAATAAAAACCCAATAGTGTCATTTTTCTTATTTTAAGAATGATTTTCTTCTAATCTTCCTGCCAGTCAGCATTCCTCTGAGGAATGTAATAACTATGCATGATCTGATTGGCACAATGTGAAAATGAGCTAAATTTCAGTCTTACAACTGTTTTCATTCTTCTCCAGTTTGTAAATCAATGCCCATGGCTACATTATGACCGCTGTTAATGAGCAGTCCTAACTTTTGGGAGGATCAGCTACTTCCCGAGCTACCAGCTCCCAGTCCACATGAAGATGTATGATAGGCAACCTTTGGATAAGCTGTCAAGCTGTGCTTGATAGTGTGCAAACAATATACCATTGTACTAGTGCCGTGTTAAGTTATCATGCCATCATCAGGTGAGCAGTGTTCTATGCTCTTTAGTGACATTCTCTCTCTTTAGTTATCTGAGGACTGTTTCAATCAATCAAGTTTATAGAAAGCCTTGATTATCACTCAAAAGAAATGTCTTTGTGGATCTTGCCCTTAAAATACAGGCCAAATTCCCACTTTTAGTGCTTCTGGAAAGTTGCAATCTACCCAGACTCTAAATGGTTACTATATTTAAGTGAGAAAAGCATTGTGACTCACCACAGAGCAGGACATTGGATGGTCTCTGATTCTATCTGTTTGCCTGAAAAGAAGCCAAGAATTAAGACTTATGAAACAGATTACGAATTTTGTATGTCTCAGTGAAAAAAGGTGAATGTTATTTACACTAAATTAAACCTTCGAGCATGGAAGAGTCACCTTAAGTAAAATGCAAACTTAAAATACTAGCCCAGAGATGAATTAAGCCTTTAGAAATTGAGGAGTCATGATATTAAGGCACTCTTCTGGGTAATGATAACACAGCAGAAAATAGGGACTAACCATAATACTAATACGAAGTATTTCATATTGCAGTACAGATCCTCTGTAAAATGCATATTGTTCCTAATGAACTTTTTCCTATTCCTCCAGCTGAGGGGAGACCATATGCTGTTTTTAGTTACACCATTGTAAATCTGGAATAATAATATGAAAGTTCATTGAGTTGAAGAGGATTTTGTATTTTTTGTAAAAACAGTTGAAGTCACAAATGAGATATTCCTATGTTCCCTGTTTCTGGATGTTTTTCTTTCTTTGTCTCCTCCCTTGTCACTTACTCTTTTTCAGCCTCTGTACTTAGTTTATTCCATCCTCTCCTACCCATCCTTATTGTTATTTTTTATGGCTTTGGGTGGGTGGTTAAATGGCATTAGGAAGAAAAGCCACACAGGAATACATCCTCGTGTACTATTATCCAGAGCACCATGCCTCCTTCTCTTGGTTACCTCAATGTCATAATGACGTGCTATATATTCACCATTTAAACAATTTTAAATAGTAGAAAAAATAACACTTTTTTTCCTTTTTTTTTTTTTCCGAGGTTGTCATCTATTACAAAATCCTACAAACAGAATAAAAGAGCAGTTAAATGAGTACCTTAATTTGCTTGCTATTGAGAAGCTGTTACTATAACAAACAGCAGCAAGACTTTTAAATCAGGCCTGTGGAACAAAGCATTCCAGTGTCATTTTTGCATTAGTGACTGCAGTTGATGTCATTTTCACAAAACAAAATTATAACCAAAATGGATATTTCAGGTCAAAGTGCCACAAAGAGTATATAGATACATTTCTATCAATAAATCTGCCCTCTTCCTGCCCTGACATAAGTGTTCAACCCCTTGTGATTGACGTTTTTACCACTAAATTATACTATGTCTGCTTCTACAAGAAATGTCTCCATTACAAAATTAGCTAACCATCAACATAACATAAAATAACTTCAACATGGTGTCATTTCACAAGAATATTGATTCTCAGAGACTTACTGGATTAAATCCTGGTTTCCCATAAAAGGAGCAGCCATTATGTCTTTAGTAGACAGAAAAATATATATTGTTCAAAGATGTATATTGAGGAGGTTAAAACTTCACTGCTAGACACAGAAGCATAAGATTTTGTCCTGTGGCAAGATGAAATAAAGAAAATTGTCAAAATATTAATTTGCAATATACATAAGTTTAAGAAACAGCGACTATTCTGTTATTTTATTTTCCTCTGTTGAAAGATACTTTAGCTATTGGTTGCAGTAGGAAAAGTCAACAATTCTTCTGGGTTGACTACTGAGTCTGCCAGATTCTTTCCATGGCCTTGTGCAAGTAAATTTATCCTTGCTTCATTTTCCTCGCCTTTAGTGTTAATGCAATTCCTCATACCTCACATGATGTTGTGAGCTTTAATTGACTAATACCTGAAAGGTTTTTCAAGTTCTTAAATGAGCAATGCTATTTAAGAGCAAATAATCACAATATGCAGTTGTAGTTTCTTCCTACATCAAAACTGTAGAAAGGAAAACTAATTAGGGAACAGATTTTTATCACTCTCTCTACTTCATTTTTATAGACTTGTCCTATATTTAGCATTGAAATAATAATGGTCTAAACTCTTTCTGGGCACAACTTCTATGATTTTAATGAAATTACATAGGTGATAAATTTGACCCAGTTCTTTGTGACTACTTGCACATCAGAGAATTTCCTAAGAGAGAAAAAAACACTTCTATGGCCACAGTTCATTCCTGGTACTTACATTATTTTATGTTTCAGCCTGATTCCTTCAAATACGGATGAAAAGCAGTGTCTTCATTAAACAAGGCATGATGCAAATTTAGTTGTATATACTACGCTGTCCTGAAGATGCTGTCCTGTTCAGGGCTAGTGGCATGCTTTGAGAGTAGGGGTAAGGTGAACAGCTGCCAGATTTCTCACTTTTTAGGAAACACTTTTCATCTCTAGAGTAACTGTTCGTCTTAAAATAAGAGCCTTTAAAATCAAATGGGTTCTGTACTCCCTGGTAGAGGAGAACTAGGTAACATGCCGGTTCCAGGATGACTAGCAGTAATGAGGTGTAAGAGACATGGGGGGAAGCATGAGGCTGCTGGAGAGGTACCCATGGAGTTTTGCAGTTACAATGTCTGCACATAGTAGACTTGTATTCCTTGAAAAGCAGCTATGATGGAAAGGCACCATCACACAACCATAGCTTGCGTATGTTTGTGAAGGCAGGGGGCAAGTGGGATTCTGCTCAGCAGCTCCTTCACACTCTGGCTTTGTGTGGTGTGTATGAAAAAAGGGCATTTTCACCTTGGGAGAATCATAGTACATAGCTGCCTGGTAGTGAAGGATAGTCTGTCGCCATTCATCCCTGCCCATTAAGGCTTGGAGAGGACAATATTACAAGTCTCTGCCCATTCAATCCTTTTTTGTTGGCACATTACTATTTTATCATTTTGATCTTCTCCCTACTGAAGATAAAAGACACCATGGGCAGGATTCATGAATGAGTACTGTTATTTATCAACCCAGGACTTTTTGAACATTTTTTCCCCCTGATTCATGAACCACTTTTCCATATTTGAAAAGCAGTTCATAAATCGTTCAGCACCAGCAGAAATTAATAATAATGAGTTCATTTACATAAAAGGACTCATCCTGCCATTTGCTGATAATGTTTGAAGCCAGAACCTTGTCAGCAAACAGGATTTTTGCTGGCAGTGCAGGAAATAATCTTTTGTTTATAAATTAATTAAAACATACTTTTCCCTCTGCTTTTAGTGATGTTATAGGGACATTTTGTTGAGCAAAATATTTTGCATTTTCTTTTTTTAGCAAATGGCACTGTCCATAGTGGAAACAGATTTTCAGTAGCGTTAAGAGTAAGACTTTTAAGAGAGAGAAATGTTTTTGCATTTATTTTTATTTATTTATTTATTTATTTTTGAGTGAGGATTCCGTGTAAAACTGTTGGGAGCTGCATTTTGTGAGGGTTTGTTTGAACATATTCCTTCTTCTTGATCTGTGTGTGTTCATTCTCCCCTTCAAGTTGCATTCTGAGTTTCGAGTTCAAGTGAACTGAAAATCTCAACAAGAAACTCCCACGTTTCCTCTGGACTCCTGACAAACCCACAAGTTTCACATGATTTTGATGCAAAACTATAATCAGTCCCAGGTTTTATTTATTTATTTTTTTACAGGAGGGATGAACCTGAATGAATATTTCCATAAACCAGGGGTAGAATCTGTAAATGAAAGTTTAATGCCAGCACACACATGTGGTGTATATGTGTGTTTCATTATGTTTGAATGCCAGGAACTATTCTCCTTTCCCCAAGACCGGATTTACATAATTTACTTTAATGGAGCTCAATCAGATCTACACTGTTGTAAGAGAATCATGCATTTGAAGCATAAGGGTACAGTTTCAGAACACACTAAGTCTAACCTAAGTCTCAGGCTGTTGCTGTGAAGAGAGACTGGCTCTCCCCAACTACGAATTGGGACAAATTGGGCAGAAAAATCACACACATGCACACACCCCACATACTTTTCCTGTTGGACCAGCAGCCTGGCAGGGCGCATTTCCACACATCCCTCTGCACCTTCCTGGCTTGGCTCACACTCTTTCAGGTGACTCCAGGCAGCCAGGGAGTTCTGGGACCCCATAAAGCATTTTCTGTCCCCCTGCACATGGAGCCTACTTGTCTATAACAAACATCCAGCTTCCACTCCACAGCCGAAGCCTACAAATACCATAATAAACAACACAGAAACATTTTAGGTTGCTTTCTGCATTCAGGCCCTTCTCTTCAGGCAAAGGTGGACAGCTGAAAATCCCCATGCATACTGCTTTCCTAATTTACACAGCAGATTATTCAGATTTGCAAGGGAGTAAACGAAATACGCATATGAATATTTTACACAAAAATTGGTCTAATCCTCTCCTAGTATTTTGAAAAGAGTACAACACTAGAGTGTCAAATATAATTGGAAAAGAGTGGAAATTCATCTTAGCTTGTTTATTTCTTTATGTACAGCACCATTAACGGAAATGGTGATATAGGATATGATTTTCTGGTTTATTCAGTTTCTTAGTGTTGGAGATTTGTCATTTGGTATTCTGATTTTTGTTTGTATTTAAGTTTTTGTTTAGCAAACACAGAACAGGGTGTTATCACAAAAGAAACACTAAAAGTTGGAAATGTGCATTATTAATCTGACCTGTGTAACATGTACGTATATGGCTTCAATAGAAAAGCTACGTTAAAAAACAACAACAAAAGGCATGAATTGCCTGTTTCTACTTCTGGTCTTAATTGGTGACATCTGCGTTTGTTGGGATTTAATAGAACTTTTATTTTGTGTTTTTGAGAAGGAAGAGTTGGCTGACTAGTTATCTTTATATGGTTTCATTTCCTCTCGTGTCCCCTTCTCTTTAGAAATGAAGTCTTAGAAATCTTCAAACAGTACAAGGGAGCCAAGAGTTCTGCATACAGTTCACCAAACTATTCTGAGCTCTACCACTTACCTGCAGCATGAACCTGGGCAGCTCATTTCAACTTTACGCTTTCATCTGTAAAGCAGAGTGAATGATTCAGCTCAGAAAACTCTGATATGTTCACTAAAATCATTACATAAAGCCAATATATATTATTATATTACTATTCAGAACACCTTTGATTTTGCATTAGTAAAATATGATTTTTTTCAGAAAAAGGCTTTTATAGAAAATTTGGTTCTAATTAAACTTCTTGAATTGCAGGTACTGATAGCTACCTACACACACACCCATTATATGCAGGTGTAGGCTATGTATGCTTCTATGTAGCAGGTAGCATGTTGACTCACCAATCCATGTTACATGTTTTTAGGTAATGGTTGATCTCACCAGTTACTGCCAGCTCTTACCAGTGCGTGATCAGAATCAGACATCACAGGTTTCTCATGGCTCTGTGTTACTATGTATTTTCATTCTCTTTGGCGGCCTTTTATAGATTTCACTAAATGGCAGGAATATAAAATGGAGAATATTCATATGACCTGGAACAGAAAACAGAAACTGGAATCAAGCTTCCCAGAAGAAAATATCTGAGGGAGAGGGGAAAGTGCTGTCTGTGGCAGCAAAACGACATGCCAAGTAGACTGAAAGCAACATTCATAATGTTAGGAGCCCACTTTCCACAGTGCATAAATTCAAGACAATGAAAACGTAATGAATAAAGCATTTCAAGAGGTGATTGTGACAAGGACGGGAGTGGGGGGAGGGAGGGGTGCTGGATCATACAGTCGACCACTTCAAGTAAGACTGTTTATTGCTGGAGAGAAGACTCCAAACTGGGAAATAATTTAGGGTAAGGGTTCCCAAAAAGCCTTTCCTTCCCAAGCAAGTGAACCAAGTTTCAAGTTGAGACTGGAAATGGAATCAGGATGCTTTAACTGGCTGCCTAAGATCCTGATTCCTCATAACATTTAGCTGCATGTAAAGGTTCTTTAGCAATGTTTAAAAGATCTTCCCTCTTGCACACCAGGCAGTCTGTTGAAAACATCCTACTGTAAGAGAAAGCTAAGTACAAAAATTCATCACCCCTAAACAAATGCCTGTTGGGAGTTTCAAAGAGCCAGTAAGTCTTGATCTCCTTTGGGAGACACAGACGTTGCTGGAAGCCACTGCTAACAAGGAGCCAAAACTGAAGCTGGGGCTGCTCAGCACCTCTGAGGATTTGGCCTTCGATTTGAGCAGCCTGCAGACCCCAAAGCCCAATCCTAGGAGGCTGCTGTACAATTCCGAATAAGCTTTAGGGGAAAAAAATCCAAGGCAAGCTTTCAACCTTCTCAGTTGGTTTTAGTAAGGATTTTCAAAGTTATCTTTATGAAGAAAAGGGCTAGAATATAGCTTGCTTAAGGCAAATCTGAAAACCTGGGATCTGTTCCTGCCCTCTCCAAAACCAGGAACTTGTGCCTGGTTACACAGAAAAGTTTGGTCAGAAAGAGAGAATAAAGACAATTATTTTTAGAATCAGTATAAAAATGCAATCAGGGCTGATGATTCTGTTACTCATTTTCACACTTCTGCAAAAATCTGTGTGTTTTCCATTTCTGAAATCAGCTGAAGATTCTCAAATGTCAAATAAACTTTTTTTGTGAAGTTCCTAAGCAGGAAGCTGTAGTAAGAATACAATCATAACCTTCATTCTTGTACACACTCCAAACTTCGACAGATCATCAACTGGATTTCCCCAAATCCTAAAAATTGGCATAATAACCATGAGATTAAAAAAAAAAAAAAAAAAAAAAAAACAACATGAGACACTAGAAATAGAAATCCCCCGCACACTTGGGATCTTTATATTCTCATAATAGCTTCTGAACTGTGAGGTATTAAGTCTTAAGGTATGTTTTTGGGATCACACTCCCAAGCTTTCCAACACAATCATGAGAACTAGAAGTTTTGTTTTATCTTTAAAAAATTATTTGCACATTTACAGGAGCTGAGGCTTTAAATAAAGCATCAAATACCTCAAAGTTCATGATAAAATTGTAAGAACTGGCAATCCTGCCTGTAATAAGCAAGCAAAACTATGTTCAGAAGCTGGTAGAAGAGGATGAGGAATAAAGTACTGTACAAGACAGGAGAAGATTTTGAAATGTTACCACTTTGGAAATGCTGCATTTTTACATTAGGTTTGTACTGTTGTGAGTGACTGTCTCAGCTCTCAGGTGCCAAGGCATGTTTTTTTGTGGGACTCTCTGAGATTAAACTACCCATTAGCAATTTCAGTCCGTTCTCACTTTTTCAGATTGCATTTCTCTTTTGCATTTTTTTTTCTTTCCGTCAGGCTTTTTCAGTGAGTTTCCTTTTAAATAGCTCATTCCTTCCTCTCTTCCCTCAGCTATTTTCTTCACATTCTTCTCTTTCCCATCTCTGCATTTCACTGGTGAGCATGATCAGGGGCTTGGCATGCTGCTGAGCTACCATGTGTTCCAGCACACATCTTTCGACTGCAGAGCACAGACATTCCCAACTGGCCAGAGGCTGCTGGGAGGGAGAACACAGCCAGCCTGCCCTGGGCACTCATCCTTGCTATGTGATTCACCTCTCCCCAGGGTAAGTCCCCTGAAAGGGAGAGTTCCTCAGGTGTTGATGAGGTGTGGCAGTGTTTTCCAGTGAGCAGGAAGCCTCATCTTTTTTTTTTTTTCCACCCATCTTTTATCTGAGGAAACAAAGGGCCCATCTACCCAACCCCTGTCTCCAACAAGAAAGTAAGTCTGTTCTCTACAAGTAAATGAAAGAAAAAGAAATGCAGCAAAAATCTCTGCATGAACAGGAATGGTTTGTTGTAGTAGTGCCACTGTGAATTAGCTGTATTTGAGGCAGGCCAGGGAGGTATCAAATGGTGAGTTGGAAGGACCAACTAGAGCAATGCGTTCCCTAATATTTGTGAACTGACTGATTAATATCAACACCAAAATATCTCATGTATCACCACACACTGAATTTCTCACTGTGTCAAAAGGACCGTTATTTCTAATGACCTCCTCCCTGTTCAACCATCTGCGCTGTAGGAGAACGAGACCTCTGTTAGTCAGACACTATTGAACCAGCTCTTAAAGTCTCCTTGGGACAAGATGGTGTATGGCTGATGATGTCATTGGTGACCTCAATTTCACTACTGTGCGTAGCTCAAGATAGCTACTAGATCGATTACAGAGATTTGTCCACCCATGCTCAAAAACCAGGACAACCTCAGGCAGCCACAGTTCTATCACACAGTTCATTAGATTACCAAAGACATTAAACACCGGTCCAAACACTGATTATAGCAAATGATAATATCACAATGATTGTCACTTGATAAAGTAAGTCACAATTGCTTAGCTAAGTAGTAAAATCTTTAATTGAAGGATTATGGAAATCTTGAATGCAATAAGATACAGTAAACTATAACCACTTGAATTCACATAACCCTAGATAGCTAAAGAAAGGCTGAGGGACTACTACCTCCTAGTCTTTCTGTTTTCATTTACAGCAAGTTCACTCTGGAAATGTTGAAGAATTTGCATCTATCAGAAAATTGCTCATTTACTGAAACCAGCTATTTTTAAGGTTTTATTTAAGGGATATAATGAATAAGACTAAATTGATGTCAGGCATGAAGTAATTTTAACCAATACATTCAAAGTCTATAATACAAAATATTTGAAAATTATATGTAGAGTAATCTAAAGTAATGAGATGTTAAAATTCCTTGGAACCTAGAAACTCTTCTATTCATTCTGTTCTTCTTTTGCTTTCAACCTCACTGTGGGAGGCTCCATCTCTGACATCTTTATATATGATGTTCTCATTTCAAAATGCTACTGAACCTTCAAATGAACACTTGCCTATGATCTTTGAATGCAAAAATACTTAAATCAAGGTTTTTATACTTTAGTGCACTCAGCCATTATATGCAGTGAGAGAATTTTGGTATTTAGTCTAGGTCTTATTTCAAAAGAAAGGAAAAGACGACTCAAAATGAAAACAATAGCTCAGTAGAATGAAATACAAGCAGTACCAGATAATTTCTAGACAGGATATTTTAAACATATATTGAAAAGAAAGGGAAATGAAAAACCTTTTGGAAAGTTAAATCTGAAGTAAAATATGGCATCTTCCTATAAGAACTGTTTCTAAATGAAGTAGGGAAAGCGGTGATTGTACAGTATTTACAGGCTGACACCTATTCCCAGCATTAGTGTGGACTTGTATGAAGAACTTCAAGAAACTACTCTATTGGTGAACATTAGAAGAAGCAAGCAACGAGAAGAGCTTGGTGTTCTATCATGGACACAATTGTCATGAACATGTTTCTCTTACATGCTTTAAGCTAATCCTTTTCTTTTTTTTCCTCACTGTGCTATAGAGATCTTATAACTATGAACAGGTTCCAAAGACGAGCTAGAACAGACTACCTTCTATAACGTCCCCTCTTAATCAGCCATACAAACACAATTTATTATGACATAAACAAACTAAACCAACTGTATTAGTTATTTGATGCAATAATGTAGATTTACTACTGTACAGTAAATCTCAAGTAAACCTTGTATTTCTTTTTTTTAAGATTACCTCTTAAAAGTGTTGATGCTACAAATTAATCATTTCTCATTACTTCCCTTTATTTTTGCTATTCGAATTAAGATGATTTTTATGACCTTTACTTTCTTTTCAGGGAGAGGAGGCTCCTTATTCCTCCACTGGATTGTTAGGTTTTAGCAGTCCCAACCCTTTGTTTCACTTATTTTGGAATTCTTCACTAAATCTCAAATTGTACTCCTCTGTTTATTTAACATGTAACAGATTTGTCATATGCAATCAGTTTTCAGCTTTCTAATGCATGTCAGAACTCACTAACTCACTGTTTCACAGGGGGTCAATGCATCAGATGTGGAATTGGGAGCTTTCAGTTTCAGTAACCACTTATAAGCTAAGTGTTGCAAGCAGGCATCATTAGTGAACAACACAGTTCTGTTCCATGCTTGGGATAGGCTTCCATTTCTTCTTGAAGCTTTTACTGGCTCTGAGTGTCATCTTGGTGAAGCAAGAAGCTGGCTACATTACTACTTTAAAAGCTACGATGACTCAAAAGCTATGATTGTTTCTGCCTTTCATCTTTTCAATACGATTGCTGCCTGAACTGGAGTAGCACGAAACCAAGCTCACTATACTAAATAGACTTCAAAAACACAAAGAAGTTAAAGCTTATCTACACAAAAATGTAAAAGCTTATCTGAAGACAGAAACAACACAAACACAGATACCTCCCTCTGAGAAATCCTAAGCCCTGTTTGTTAGCATCTTCATAACTGATAAAAACAATATTAAATTTTTTTTTTCATCTTAGCTAGGTGAACGTAAATGACTCGTGTGAACTGTGTGGCTATGGGAAGCAGAAGAATGTAAAAATTTAACACTTTACATGTAAGCATTAAACCTTCAGATGTTAGAAGTGCCAAGGAAGCTAGAGGAATACTTACTGGCTGCAGTTAGTGGTTACACAGCTAGGACTGAGTGCTCTATCCAGTACAGCTGCTGCCTTGTGTGTGGCAGGATGCACTGCTCAGTTCCCTACCCTCTGGTGCTGAATATTGCTGGCAATGCTCAGCAAGCTCCCTTGAACTGTACAGGCCACTTGAACAGCTTGTAAAGGTGTGCTCTGGAGAAAAGCAAACACCTGAAACATTATACTAAAAAAAAAAACAGAAGAAGAGAGAGAGAGAAAAAAGACAAAAAAAAAAGCAGATTGGTTTTAGCAGAAAGTGTATGATGAAGTTGCACGTGAAATACAGCTAAAAGTGTACTTCATTTCTTGGTCTTTAGTTTCACTAGTAAACTCACTGATAAAAATGAAAAAAAAAAGAGGAAGAACACAACAACAGTATAATATTCAGAGCAGCACTACTAGACTTTTTTTTAGTATCTAAGCCTGGTCTGTGGTATGTTATTATATCATGACAGTTGATCCAGTTAGTATTTGAGGACCACTAGACAAAGGACATGATATGTCATTATCCTAATTTGGAATTATTCAAATGCTCTGACTTCAGAAAATTTAGGTTGAATGTTATTGCATTTGTGTTCTGATTATTTCAGGAAAGTCTATGCAATTGATGAGGAAAGGCATCAGGAAAGGCAAGACATAAGGCTCACTCTTTAGAGCCCCCCCCCCCCCCTTTTTTTTTTGTATTTCCAAATAAGTCTGAGAGGAAAACTGAAAATTAAGAATTATCATTTTCCATAATTGTTCCTTTTCACCTAAGGAGGGTATTGCCATCATCGCATTGAGGTATATACACAGATGTAAAACCTATTACAATATGATTATGGAACGTAAAAATACAAAAGAAAGGTATAGCTGTGCAAAACAAATAAATTAATCTTCATGATCATTCAGAGGCACTAAATAATATAGATTATTATGAAAAGAAAATTGCAAGGCATTCTCAAATAATAAATCTAAAAACGTTTTGAAAATTTTGTGAACACCTACAAGTTTACATACAACTCATCTGATTTACACTTAAATATCCAGACCTGAAAGTAAAAATAGTACAAAAGTGGTCTTTCTTAAAGAGATTTTAATGCTGCATGATTTTAGATATTAAGCGTTGCAGAACATGCAGTATTTATTAAACAGCTTTAGGATTTTTTGCAGTATTTATTCTATCTAGAAATGCATAAACAAGATCTAGAGCAACAATGAAAACTGTACCAACATTTTTCTAGCCCCAACATTTATGATTGAGGTTGCCAGTGATTTTTGTCTGTTTTAGCAAAGGTTGGATCAGTTCGACCAGCTGTCTGTATTTTAAAATTGTATGTATTTTAAAGGCATTGTAGTTAATGCGCTTTCTAGACAATTTTTTTTTCAGAAAGACATTAAAGACTGAGCTAAGTGCATGGAACAGTAAGAAAACCAATTAAATGTATAGCTATTGAAAGTATCTATTCCAGCTGTAGAGTATACAACTTACTTTCTAGCAGTATAAACGAACATGTGGTAGTTGGGGAGGTGTAAGCGTTGATTTGTCATTTGTTCATGATGGTGACTACCCAGCAATGTATACAGCAATGATGAGGTTAAAAAATTCCCTGGAGTAATAGAGGAAACCTTTTCATCCCCAAAGGTATTGCCTCAGCTGCTAGGAAAGAGACAAGTTCCTCCAGGTGAGGATGTAGGTGGGTTGATTGAGGTAGACCAACAATGGGTAAGTCTGCTGGGATCAATTAAGATGACCCAGAAACAAAAAGTAAGGAGAATGTTTTTGCTCCCTTATTGCCCCGGTTTCCCATTCTTGACTCTAAGCTATGGGCTGCAGAACTGAGTCTTGAGGAGCACTGTAAGGCTGATCTGTTGTTAGCAGTTTGAGAGTTGAGTGCCTTGAGAAACTAATTTCTCTTTAAGCAACAAAAGCTCAGTCCTTTTAGATCTGTGCACTAACAATGTAAACCTCAGTATCTTAATGTAATATCCATCCCTAATAAACCCCTTCTAATTTTAATTTTTATATCCAGACATGACAATGGGATAACCAACCAACCAACAGAGCTGCTCCCTCTGAAAATATTTGCTTCTTAAATAGTTTTACAAAAAAAAAAAAAAAAGGACATGTTTCCTAAGTTATAATATTATTTGATTATTTTTTGAAAGATCCTCAAGAAATTAAAAGATATGCTCTGTTAACAATAGATAAATAATTACCATGCTGCATTTAAAACTTATATACAAATGTCAGGTTTTCAACCCTGCTTTGACAGAAGGAAAGCCCAAGCTTCCAACCTGAGGGATAAATATCTCAAGAAAGCTATATACTAAAATAAATAAATAAATAAATAAATACCCCCCCCCCCCCCGCTTGCTTCAATATATTTTTGAGGCTTTTTTGTTTGTTTGTTCATTTTTAACCAGTTCTTCAGTTTAGGCCAGTCCTACATTCTCTTTTCATCGCATTAAACTCCCATTTCAGGCCATTTGCTTCACCATTCACTGTGGAGGCAGTATTTGACTAAAGCAATACAAGAAGTAAGACTCTTAATTATTGCCAGAGCCTGAAAACGTAGAAAGTCTAATCTGATCCAAACTTCCTCCACTTCCACATACCACCGAACTCAGTGGACAGCTGCTTGTTTGACCTTAAAGTTTCCCAGCTTCCAGGACACCTGGGTGCGTGCACCAGGACTCTGAGCCAGTCTGAACATTACATGCGGCTGGAAGCAGCAGCCTTCACCCCAGAGCTGCACACCATGTGCTGCATGCTTCCTGCAATGTACTACAGCTTTGTGAACAGAGCACGGCTACCATTTAAAACATGCTGTCTTTTGGTCCAGTGTCAAATCCCAAAATACTCAAAAAAGGGAAAATAAAGATGGAGCTCAGTGAACTTCTCAGCAGAACTTCTCAGTGCAGAATGTTCCTTTAGTACTACCATATTCACTCTTCTTCCTTTCAATCAATCTCCTCGCAGCTTTTATTTGAATGAAAGATAGTCAGGGATTAAAATGACTATTGCCTGCTTCTCCTATCCTCCATTATATAAGCAGGTACAAGTAAAATCCCTGAGGCAGAACAAAGCTTTATTGACTGAAAGCAGACACAAACCTGTCCTATTATAATTAGGGAGAGTTTTGAATTGGTTTCAAGGGACTGTCAGAAATAGACCTCTGAAAGGGATGCATGAAATATCTTGTCTTTTGCAAATCCTCCGAAGCTATATGCTCTTAACAGCACACAAAAACATGTTCCAGTTCAGAAGAGCAGAAAACCATGAAACATATGAAGCTGTTTTGCCAAGAAGGAAACCAACTGTGTATGAGAAGATACAAGCACTCCAGAGAAACCAGAAGGGAGAAAAAACAAACAAACAAACAAACAAACAATAAAGTTTTATTAGTTCTGGTAAAACAAACAAACAACCATCACCAAAAACAAAGCAAACAACCAAACAAAAAAGAATAAAACCCTCTTAGTTCTGAAAAAAAAAGAAAAAAAAACACCATCAACAAAACAAAATACATAAAAAAAAACCTCAACACCAAAAGAATTAAGTTCTCTTATTTCTGAAAAATTGTACCTGCTCTAACAATATGCCTACCCCTAGATTCATGGCTGCCTCACAGCTCATAAATTAAGCAAGTTCTAACCTGAGCACACTTAATACTGAAAGAGGTACAATGTTTGATTCAGTAGACTCTATTCATCCTATGATCCACAGACGTGCTAAAATATCTTATGTTTAAGGAAAATCAACCTAGGAAGAATGGAACAGGACTCATGCCTTTGAGGTCCCTCTGGCACTGCTGCTAAAAGGACAAGTATAAACACTGCTGTTCTGGACAAATTTCAAACGGAAAGCAGAGGTAGATCTCATGTACTAAAGAAAACCAAAGCTTATAGCGTAAGTCAGAAAAATGATTGCTCCCATACCCTTTCGAAGATTTCAAACTAACAGTAGTCCAACTGTGTTACAATTACAAACCAAAAATGTTGCCTCTGAATAGACATTGACTAGTTCTCTACCATCATCTATAAATGTACAGCACTTTGATAAATTGCACTTAAAATACAATTTTCACTAGTTGGTCTTTTTTGGGGAATCCATTTCAGTACTGCATTTCAAACAGTTCATTTGTTTACTTCCATTTTTTACTGGTGTGCTTTACAGTTTTACAGAAATCTTGTTTCACAATGCCTGATATTCCTCATAAAAGACCACTTAATGCTCCTCAAACAAAGTAGGGAATTGATAACAAAGGACTATTCCAGTCATCACTTCTACAGTAGCTGTGACAGTGGCATGTTTACATTGTAAGACATAGCATTGTATAGTTTCCTGTATATTCAGTTCTGTAAAGCAGCAGGGGAGGTTGGTCTGGAAAGTGGCAACACAACAGCACTGAACACATGAAATGTCTCTGTGCATTCCCAGGGTAACGTGCCAGTCTGAGGCAACAGTGCTGCTATTGTACAACATAAAAAAATGATGTGGATTTCCATCAAAGAACAGCTAAAAGAGAGGTTTTTATTGTGGTTAGTCTGAGTTCAAAGCTTGGGGTAACACACTTATGGATGAACAGAATAAACGGTTATACTTAGGCTTACTGTATATAGCTTAACGAACACATATGAAGATCATATAAATAATTCACATTACTCAAGAGTGGTGAGTTGAACAAGTCCCTTCTGGTTAAACTTATTTAGAGATATGGTGAAGTTAAGTGAGTGATGGCACAGTTACAGAGGCCACAGTCCAAGGGGAATTTGGACAGTCTAAGTTACACTACCAGAGTGAATGATTTGTGCAGAATTATGTCAACTTACAGATCTTTAGACCTTATGGGAAAAGGAAATGTCTGATCTCTAAAAGAAGTGATACAAGATGAGTATTTTACAAAGTACAATTATGCTTTACTCAATAAGCTATTTCTATGAAGTAAACTGGACATCAGCAAAGCATGAAAGGAAACACTACAGTATAGCTGAAGAACGAGTTCAATAACAACAAGGAAAGCCTAAAATACTAAATACTTGAAACAAAATGCCCCACTTAAAAAAAATTATAACCCTTTTCAGTCAAGTGCTATCAACTCTCTCATCTGCAGTACCTCAGAAGTATGTAAGGGATCTAACCCGAATCTATCTAGTATAATATTTGAAGCATTTTGTTGAAATTGCAAATGTAGAAGTAATTTCTAGAGTAATTACTGTATGACTGAACACTAATGCATTATTATTTTTGTCTATTAGCCACGACCATCAAATTCATGAATTAATCTATACCGGAGATTTTTGTTCTGGTAAAGAAATGACATCAACAAACTAGGTAGCATTTCATCTGTTAATATTACAATAAGTCTGTAGTATTCTTCATGTTGGCAGGGTAAGATTATA
>NC_139732.1:3092500-3222500 GCF_964211835.1 Anser anser | reverse complement strand
ATTTTAAGCTATCATAGATATGCATCTACTATTATTCTGCCATTGGAAAAAACAAACAAACAAACAAAACAGGATAACAGGGCTGTTGTGAGAGCAAAATCTTATTTCCCTTCTAGAATGAGAAACATCTGATTGATTTGAATTCTGTAAAACATAATCAGAAAGTACATTGGTACATCAGCTGACTGCCTTGAGGAAAGTAGGGTCCCAAAGACTGCTATGAAATGCACAGGAAGCATAATTAAGTCCATTAAGCTTCAGGTGAAGGAGTCAAACAAGGTCTCTAACAACTGTCTGGCAATCACACTGGGCTCTCACAAAACCTGAGAAAGCCAACCTCTGAAACAGAGCACTTAAAGCAGAGGAAAGTCGAAGTCCTAGCTCAGCTGGGAAATGGGGCTCAGCAGACATTTGGGTAAGGAATGAGATACCTTCACATTGTAAAAATATGATTCTTAGTGTAAATGAGTATTATGTCTGTAGAAAATTAACCTTGAATACAAACCGGTTACAGTAGCACACATACTATTTCTCAGTGTAGATGTCCTAACTGGGTGAATAAAAAGGACTGCAAGATATCCTGAAGCCTTAGCAAAGGTAAGAAATGAGAAACTCACCCTTCTCCATCTGCGCTGGTGAATAACGTGGTCTCCTAGACTCCTCTTGGACTAGTGCAAGGCTATTGTAAAAATTAGGAAAAAAAAAATGAAAGTAAGGGAAGACTGGTAAGTCATATGAGAAGAGCAAAACCACACAGAAGAGGAAGCCTATAGGGGCAAATTAAATCAGCTGTTTGAGACAGCCCTACAGAAGGCAAACCATATTAAACAACTTAATATAATTTGTTCCCAAAATTTAAATGGAACTACCACTCAGGCTCCTTAAACATATTAACAGGTACAATTAGAGTGATTTCCAGTGATTTCTCAAATAAGTGCCATGTCCATCAAGGACATCAGGGATCAGAATTGGTCCCTAGGGGCTTCACAAGGGTACTCATATTAACTTACTTCAACTGTGATTCTTGCCCTTAGGGCAAATAACATAATTGCAGTGCAATGTGCATTTGGCCTCAGCCTGCTTTCGCTCAGTTTGCATAGTTCTGCACTTTCCTATTGTTTCTATTGTACAAAATGCCATTGCACCACTTTGATAATGTCTGAATATATCAAAGGCCAGGGGGATTCTGTTATGTAAACACATCATTTATTCCTATATACAGCAATGATTACCTGACATCAAACTCATCTAGGAGCATGCTGTGTGACTACAGAGTAGGCGGTCTTACTGTTAAAGAGCCCTATCGATTGACAAGCGTTTGGAGAAGAGACGATGAAGGGGAAGGGTGTTCTATCAATAACTTAGAGCCTAAAATTCAACAGATAACTTAAACATGGACATTTTCCTGTTCCCACCTCTTCCAAAACTGTGACAAACCCCCCAAAAACCCTGCTCTCTTAAGAGCCACAGAAGACAGGGTAACAGCTCTGTTCTGCCTTGCTTATTAGCATCAAAGTTGAAGACTAGAGGATGCAGCAACCTGTGGTTACAGGTAAGGTGAGGATGGACTCCCCATCACAACATCCACCAGCTCTATCCAGGCAGAGTGATGGGATTTGAAGAAGAAACAAGATAATCACAGGCTTCTGATACAGGCAACTGATTTAAAGATGATGGCCCAGAGAGTCCAATTTATCAATGCATACAGAAAAAAAAAAAAAAAGTTACCACAGTGTTACCAAAAGGACTACTAAGAAGATTAGGAGATTTAAGAGGTGGGAAGTAAAAAGCATAGGGTTTTTTTTTTTTTTTTTTGAATAGCTAAGGTACTTTTCTATGCAATCAGATTCAATTTCATCATTGTGACAGAGAAAAGGTATGAAACATTAATGATCTGTACTGGACTAAATTGTTAGATGTACGCAGGCATACTGTATTCTAAAGAAAAATGTATATGAACATAAAAACTTTCCCACTACATTTAACTGGTATCTCAAGTAGATGCTTACAGGTATAGTTCTCATATACGGATATTGCGGTAGATTTATCTCTTTTCACCCGTTTGTGCTATCTAGTAATTTTCTTCAGACTCAGCAATTCTCAAAAAAAACAGAAGAATGAACTCTCCCTCTCCTGCACTGACACAGTGAATTCTCAGAGTCATACCTTTTGACTGTCCAACAATTTCTGGAGCTGCTTTGGTTTCTCCAGAGACAATGCTCTAAATTGAAAAACTCACTCCATGAGAGCATTTGGAGACACCATCACTTCAAGTGAATTTCTAATTTTATTTTTTTTAAAGTTTGTGGACAACACAAAGAAAACAGAATATAGGCTTCACTTCTGTAGAAAGATGCTGAAAAACAAAACCAAAAGCCTTTAGAAGAAACAATTTTGATGAATAAGTTTCACCTAGAACTAAATTTCCTGTAAGCACAATGATATGATGTCAGATTTTCATGTCAAATAGGTAGAACATCTGTGTAATTTCAATGAACTTGAATAAAAACAAGAAACAATATGTATTCAAAATAACTTTGCTTGCAGGTTAGACATGAAATTGTTGACATATTTAGTAGCTGTTTGTCTGAAGATCTGACCCACAAGCTGTATGTATCTCAAGCAGAAAGAATAAGAGAGAGTATGAATTAAAAGATGAATTTTGTATGAAAAAGTGTCTAATGAAAACGTCTGTCAGAAAGACTCTACTCAAATGTAATTTTTCCATACTGGAATTTATGGTTTTTCATTACAAATATTTTATTTTATGAATGGACTTTGTAAAGAAATCCAAAATATTTAGAGACTAAAGTTGTTTTAATGTTCTTACATTCATTGTTTCTGCAATACAAAAAGAGAAGGCACTATTATTATTAAATAATTTAAAAACATTTGACATCTAATGCAGAAGTTTTTGTCATTAAACAGTATTTAATGTAGCCCAAATATACACTTGCTGCAAAGACTGCTTAGAAGGATAACTGGTCAGTTTTGACTCATTGCAGACGCAAGTTTAGCCAGAGGTCAAGGCTTGCTGAACTCAGTATAGGTTTACATCCGTCCTAGAAAGGACATTTCTAGAAGCCATGCAGACGGATGATAAGGGCTGATAAGACTTAGCATCTGGAAAGGGAGAGCTGAGAAGTCACAGGCAATGAATCTAGACTCAAGGACACTTGAGACAACCATACAACTTGTGCCTTCCAGACCCATGGAGGATGTCCAATTTACCCAATTCTTGAAACAGGCTTTGCAAAAGATTTCTGGATTGGTTTGTCTGTTATACTATTAGCTCTCTAGCTGAAGTATGAAGGAGTTGAGGAAGGATCACAAAAACAGACAATGACAGTTTTGAAGCACTTTCATGCCTTATCAAGTTCAGTCCAAAACAGGCATCACTTTTGCACTTGACAGTACTTTTAACATGCTCAAGGGCTGCAGAAATTTACATCAGCTGCCTGAGAGGAAATTGAAATTCCTGGAGCTACATTACTGTTTTCAGTCTACCCAGAAATTCCCCTTTATGCAAAAGCCCGATTCCTTAGAAAGCTGGTTAATATAACTTCTACTGACCAGGTGTCTGAGGGAAGAAATGAGGCCATACTGAAAGAGGACATTGCTCTTTAGAGACAAAGAAAAGACGGCATGATTCCTACTCACCAAAAATTTACTAGACCATATGTGGACAAGTTGAAGTAGCCTAGCATCTGGAAAGGGGGAGCTGAGAGGCCATATGCAATGAATCTAGAATCCTTCACCAGGTTCACAAGGGAAACTTTAAAAATAAAGTTTGACCAAGTGAAAGAAGGTTCAGCACAACAAAGAGAACCAGAGGAACAAAGAGTACGAGCGCGGGTACAGCTGAGTTGAGCTGAAAGCTGGAACAACTCTCAGTGTAAGGTGAATCTCAAATTTGGAGCCTGATAGGGCAAGAAATCAGGAAGACTTCAATACGTATGAAAAATATGTTCAGACTGCAGAAAGGAATGTTTTTATTGGGTTTCAAAGAAGGGCAGCAGAAAAGAGTTCAGAGAGGAGAACAATAAAAGTAGCTCAGGTAACATTTATGAAGGGAATGGGTGAGAATTCTGGCAAGAATAGAAAGGAAAATGTGGTATCTGCTCATATGAAGCACAGAAACAAGGCTTGATGAAAACTTATATAAAAAAAAAGGAAAGATAAGCTCAAGTTTATAAAGCTTCTCTGATGGGGAAGAGAGTAGGATGGAGAAGCAGCATTATTTGGCCCTGATTGCAAGCAGAGTTGGCAAGTCTGAACTAACCGGAAAGTGTCTTGGGAGATCTGTCTTCTATTTATTTTCTTCTGTGGGCTGGATTTTGCATTGTGTAGTCTTTGCTTAATGTACATTGGCTATTAATGCATTCCTTCTAGGTGGGCTACCGTTTAACTTCTGAAAGGGACTGGTGTTAGTTTTAGGAACTTAGGCTATGTATGTAATACAACATGAAAACTATACAGAGAAAAATCATAGAAAAATCTCCAAACACTACTCCACAGCCTTCCTCTTCAGGCCTCCTTTAAGAAACCTCATGCAAAAAAATTATCCTCAGCTTGGCTGTAATTTCTTTCAAACACATCCTTGATCACCAAGAATAATGACACTCAACCCTCTCATTTCTTTGGGCAGTGTACAGAGACTGTATTCAGTGAGACTACTGCATCTGCTCCCCTTATGCGTTCTGCAATCCTCCAATAAGGTTACTAATATACAAGATCTTTGGGTTAGCTCAACAACGTTATGTTGCCACTCAAAATATAAGCAAAACTATAGTTTTTGTAAAAGTAAAGGTTAGAAATTTCAGAAAGTGATTGTCCAGAAGAAGATCTTCTAGAAGGGATAAGATCTGTTATTAGACTGAGAGATGGGATATAGATATATTCACTAGTACTAAAGGCCTGGCATTAGTCATCACACACAATAAAAGTAAGACTCTGTCAGAAGGATAAGTTTGGCAGTATGTAACCTCCCTCATATTTGTCAGTGTAAACTCATTTCTCCCAAGCAAATAGATTTTGAAACAGTGTCATTAAAGTATTAGCATTTTATTTTGTACTGGGCTAAGTGTGCTAAGAAGACAAGGAAAAGAAGGTAGAAGTAAAACAGTATGAGACAAGAGAACACACAAAATTCCTTAGATATATATCTCTGTATTAGGGTAATGTTTTTGTGACACATTCAGAGATATGTAGAAGCTACCTGTATTCATCCAGAATTGTGGCCTCTCAGTAGAAAAAAATAACAACAATAACAAAGCTGCTTGGGAGGATTCTGGAAGTTAATTTATTTGCAGAAAAAAGAATGCTTAGCAAGGTACTAAAAATGTAGAAAGGATGGGGGCAGACTGAAATTTTGCAATGTAGTTTACCTGGGCTGTGAAGTTCTTACAGTACTTGTAGACTGTCATATCGTTCTGTTTCAAATTAAACATCTGCTTACTAAGCAAACTAGTTTAGTCTTTCCATATCTTAAGTCACTCATATGAATGTAACCTAACAATGATAATGAATTGTCCAGGATAGGTATGTATCACATCTAAATTTTGCTGTTAATAAGAAGAAATAAGGTTAGACAATTCCTGGATGATCCACCAAGAGAATATATAAGCTGTTTACAGTTCTCTCACCATGTTGGAGAATACATGTTCTTATAAATAAGCGTGGGATGCATTGTTAGAAAGAATACACTGAATTTATCCAACTGAAAAATATGAGAAAAAATACTTTTCTAGAATGACATTTTTGAAAGACGTCTTTTGGTGCTTGATTAAAATAATGTGGGAACCGATACCAACAGGTAAGTTTAATTGGAGCTACTCAAAAATGAAGTCTATGCTGATTATTCACATGCTGCAGGACGTTGGGAAACTTAAGTTCAGCTCTGCGGAGAACAGGAAACTTGAACAGTTCCTGGACAAACCGTAGACATGGAAGTGCTATAAATGTATATTCTTTGCTAAGACAGAAATATCCAAATAAATAGGATAATATTCTGGGGCCAAAAAACAGCACAATTATGTTGTAAATACACAGACACATATAAGTATATAGTGTTACAATCAATTGCATAGAAATTTATTGGACTCAGTATAATGACTGTCATGTGTAATCACAAAGAATCAGTCCCTATCCATTTCATATTAGTGTTTTCGAACTTCTATTGACATCTCATGTGTGGCCCTAAATGCTTGTTTCCTGAGTGACTCATCAACTAATTCATTAGCTTTCTGGAGTGCCCTTACATTTCAAGAAAGCTGTCCTACTTCTGCAGCATGAGAAGTTAGAGCATCACAAGTGCTACGGGCACTGTAGAGAAGAGTAATAATCTCAAATGTAATGTTTAAGATGGATCAAACCAAAGAAAGAACAATCAGATTATCCAAATGTATTCATCCCAGCAATCTCCCTCCGCTGTAAGAAAGAATATACGCTGTGTCTTCTTCGGCAAATAAGTTTGTGTGAGCTAAGAAATTAACATTGTATAAATAGAAGGACCCAGAAAAGCCACTGGGCTTGAATCACTGAAGCCAGCAGGAGTTTCCCTCAGATTGCAACAGACTTGGATCATGTCTGTCGTTGGCATGGAGATACTGGGCCTATAAAACATTAGAAAAGTGAATTTTTATTAAACAAATTATCTCAAGACCTTGAAAACACGTACAGTACTTTTTGCTATTTAGTTTTTCTTTTACTGGAAGCAGTAAATGAGAAACATTTCCTGCACAGTTTATTGAATGTGTTTGTGCTTAGTGCTCAAAAAGAATATGCCACAAGGTAGTCAGGGCCTTTTATAAAATGTTACAGACCTTTGGGGAGCAAAAGTTAAGAGGAAGAAAAAAAAGTCAGAGAGTCAGAGGGACAGCAACTGGTGCACATTTCTGTTACTAACATATATGGTGGCCAAGGAAAGCATCACATGCAATTAACAATACACAGCTGTAGTCACACAATGCATCTCATCTGTGCAAGAGTAAAAGTTTATACAGCTGCTGCTAGCTACTCAGGAGTCACAAATGCAAACACATGATTGCATTATATTTACAAATTTCCTGCAGAACATTCTGCATTTGTATGGATTATATTACATTCACTCCGAATTTGATGACAAATTAGTGTAGATTAATCTCTTCTTAGAAATATGTGAAGCTTTTAACAAAGTGTACATAAACCAAGCTGCTAGTTGTTTCTCATTGTTAATAATGAGTCCTTTTAAAATCCAAAGTTTAGAAGTGTTACAAGGCATGCTACTGGGCTTTCATTCATTATATTAATAAAACTCCATAAAGCAGACTGTTGCTGCCAGAGGGTATTGCTCCTTTCTGACAGGTACAGTGACAGACACAAATTTTCTATCTCTGAATAGTACTATAGATAATATCAACTGAGACAAAGAGAACAAAATGTATGACAATTGTTCAGTCTCATAGCAAAGAGATTTGTAGCTAGCTACTAAGTATGCTTCCCAGCAAACAGACTATGTTGTCCTATGTTTACATGGAGGAGTAATATTTTCTTTGAAAATTCAAGGGCATTTGGTTTGTTTTTACTCTACTTGAAAGATTGTTTTGTTTGTCGGTTACAGCTAAACAGGTGTGGGGTCCAGCCTTTTTATTTTTGCCAGCAAAATGACTATTAAATGACCATTTGTTCCAGAATACTAGCAATATAATTTACAGTAAATACCTTAAGCAAACATTTTTCTCAGGTCTTGTTTTTTAGTAATAATATCCAGAAATGAATGCAACTCCCTCTCCCTCGTTCAGTACTGGCATTTCTAAGATGCCTTTCCCAGTGATAAGACAGAAAAACCTTGGGACCAGTCCAGTGAAGACAGGCAAGTCTCCTTTTTCCTCTAAAGTTTAATCTGTGGCTTCTGGGCCAGAACACCCATTTAGATTTCCCAACAAAGAAAAATAAAAGAAAACGTTTCGTTAAAGATGCGGGGAAGCCTAAAGAATATAGTGATAGGACTCTGCAAGCATGTTTCTCAGGCTTCGGTCCATTCCTTGGATCATTCCTAAGACTATTTCCCCTTCTGATGAACTCATGAGAGTTAATCTGGGGTCTTCTAACTGAGTACTGTAAATACCACAGTGACTTCTGGAAGAGAAAGAAGTTCTTGATCCCAGTTCCTTTACAATAGGGGACTTTGTAAGTCAGAATTTAGAACTAGATCTAATAATGAAGGCATGAATAGTAGAGTTGATGCCATATTCTCCCCTCGGTGTTTCTCACTGAGCAAATAGATCATAGTAAGGACAGGAGTTCTTCATATTGCTTTTTCTAGAGCCATGTAAACTGAAAGCCAATAGCTCACCAAAGAGAGAAAATGCAGGGTCTACTTGCAGATCATCCCAGCTGGGTGTATACAATCTCAGTCTGGCAACAGGACTAGAAGGTTTTAAACCACTATTCGTAATTGAAGAGATCACTATCAGCAGTGTGTTCATGAGAACTCCCTTATCAGAGCCAGATCCAAGATTAAACTAGCTCAGATCTGGTTTCCAAAAGCCATAATAGGCAGATGCCTAAAGAGGTTTAAGAACTGGACAAACATATATGATATTTTCTTCTACTGCTCTTCCAACCTTCATCTATTTTAAGCTCAGAGGACTTTGTAAAACAGACGGGATTATGCTTGTTTTGTAACTCTCATTATATTTCCATTCCAGATGTTTTTCTAGCCTCACCTTAAGTCCACATAAACTTTTAGCATCCACACCATCATCTGACAACAAGCTCCATAGGTCAACTACATAATGAGGCTACTACATTGTTTAACTACTCATTTACCTGTCTCTAACTAGCCTTGTTTGATGTCTTCACCATCCTTTATGGAAAGGATGGAGGCTAATCCCTCCCAGGCATCTCTTACATTATTCTTGAGATCTGAGTAATGGAAATTCACAGAGTATTTAATATCTTTATGCTGCAGCCAGACTCAAATGACAAGAATGATCACAATTAGAGGGCAGAAATCCATAAAGTTGGAAATTCATCATTTCCTCTGTGACTTCAATCCTCTCTGATTAAATTTAAATTACAATAACTCTGCAAACAGCTAAATTGTTCCAGCACCTGATACCCATTCCAGAAAAGAATACTTGAACCCATCTGTTGTACTGAGATGCACCCTTTTAACTTGCAACAGTGACCACTAAGGTCAGTTCTAGATTATCTTGTTGTTGCAGGAACTAATTCTGAGTTCGCTTACAATCCACATTCTCTAAAATTAACCTCAAGCCTTCCAAAAGCTCTCATTCTGTTATTCAATTCATTGTTATTGGCACTAAAGCTCAGTTTGTAAGTAACTATATTGTGTTTTAGCGCCAGCAGCTCCATTTATTATGTTCCAGACATAATCAAAACTTCTCTCAATATTTTTCCACTGTTTTCATTGTATTTAGCTCTCAGACTCATCTGGTAATTTGATATTCCAAATTGGGAATTCTACTATGCAAAGGAAAAAGGAGACTTGCCTGTCTTCACTGGTTTTTCTGTTTTATCACTGGGAAAGGCATCTTAGAAATGCCAGTACTGAGCGAGGGAGAGGGAGTTGCATTCATTTCTGGATATTATTATTGCCTATTGTTACTAAAATCCAGGAATTTCCCAAGACTACCACACTCAAAATTGAAATAGTATCAAAGAGAGCGTTAAGAAAGGATATAAAATCCATGCTTATGTCACAGAATTTCCAGTATTTTTTAATTGAACACTGAGCTAATTAGGGAAAATACTGAGTGGTGCAATTAACCAAATAAGTAACAAGTGTCAAATGACAATGGATGCTTCACAGGTTGAAATAAAAAATAAAGCTATAGCGCATTAAATACTTAATACAGTACAAAACCAAAAATTCTAACAACCATGACCAAGATACTGTAGTCAACGATGTTGCTGTACATAACCATATTGAAACTATTTGAAAAGAACAATTGATTTGCAAAAATATGCAAGCAAAAAGTTGTTTTTCTGTATGACATCTACTTGCAAGAAAATAGACTTCAGCAGCAAAAGGAAAATATGAACAAAACCTAAGCACGGCACAAGTAAGAATGCTTTCAAAACCTAAACCCTTGCATGCATACAGGTATGATACATGCTTTCCGTCACAACAAAGAAGGATCTGATAACCCCTGGAAAGTGAGTATCTTTTCTTGCACATGCAGATGCCTGCCTTCCTTTTCCCTTTGTGTGCTCAGTGATAGGTTCCTCTCCCACCTGTTTTTCATAGACATTAAGTAAGCTATGTTGCAGCTTACTAGCAACAGCTAAAGTAGCACTCAAGTGGCTGGAGATATGGTTTTCTGAGAGTTTGACTGCATTTTCTGAGAAGCAGATGTCCACATTACCAAAAGGAACTTCAGATGGTATTAGGGAACTATGATCACTCAAGGGATATTACATTTCTGTATGTCCATTCCTATAGCTGAAACAGTCCAGCAAACTTTTAATGGAAACTTCCCAGATTTTTGCTGAACAGTCCTGTAATAAGCTCAGAAAACATTTAATTGGAATCTGATAATATTTGTTCTTCTATTGAAGACAAGTTCATAGGTAGTGGCATTCCCTAAATACCAGGGGGTCTCAGAAAACTTTAACAAATAAGAGGTACTTTGTTATAAACAGACAACTTAGGTCATTACATAGACTTGCTGATATATCTCTTAAGATTGAAACTAGTCATGAGGCAGGATGCCAGTTTTTCAGCCTGGTCTAACTTGAACTCTGGCAATCTGAGGCAACAGAGATTGTCACTACTAATGTACAACCAACTTACTGATATTTTTCTGGGTTCAACAGATCCAAGGACATGATTCATAAACCTATATGGAATTTATTCATGTTACTCAGAAATCTTTTCTAATAAACTACACACACCAGGAACCTTGCAAAAAGCATGTCAAGCTACTTTGCAGAACACCGATCAATACTCAAATGTCACTTGTGCAGAGAAGAGTAACTGTGTCATGTTAGTGAATGAAGCAACTTCTTTCTTTTTTTAGTGTGTGTTTTGGAAGCTACCATTATGCTGATCCAATAGTTGAACTTCTATTTTAAATAAGGTGAATATTAACCCCAGACATATGCAAAGAACGCACCTGATAAAACAATTATTTTTCTTTATGAACCACATATAAAACACTCATTCTGGGTGGAATATATACACAAGGGAATATATACTGCCCACCTTCATATTTGTGAATCATGTTCTCATCTTCTTAGCCAATGCTTTTGTGATGTACCTCCTTCTCAAATTAAAGAAACTAATGAGGATCATTAGGGGAATTATCATGTTTTTGTTTGTTTGTTTTTTAAGTGGGATTTCTAATATGCTCATCTGTTATCAAATTATTTTCATTGGAGCTAAAATCATCCATACCACCAAGTTTATGTTCTGGATGGAAAAAATAACCAAGAAGTCTTGTGTGTATGCATATTGTTTCTAATGCCTTCCAATCTAGCCTTCTGCTGTCATCACACTTTAGAGTCTTTATGTCCAGTCACCACAGTAGTCAATAGATTCCCCTTGGGTGTCATCATTTGATAAAGTGGATGATAGCCTCAGATTTAACTCCCACCTTAAGCATGCCTCCAATTCTACTTCACCATGAAGGAACTTACTACTGAATGCATTTCAGCTATGTAAGAAAGACAATATAATTACGTTCTTTCAAGGCAAGTACTGCAGTGAGATTATCTGCATTGTTTGCTAAAGAAGTACCTGAAATAAATTTTACATCTGAGCATGCTGTTCTCCCAGTACTACATATGTGACTAAGAAGAAAAGAATGAGAGGAGTTGGGAGCTGAAGGGGTGAACTATGTAGGAACCAAACAGAATTATGACTAAAAAAGGGCACCTGAGTTTCAATTTACTTCAAGATTTTTGGATTGTGATTTTTTTTATTGACTTCTCCATAATGCCCTTTCCATATGCCCAAAAGAATACTCTTTTCCATTGACATTCAATACCACTTCTTCATATTTCAAAATTTTGTGCTTATTCAGTTGGCCTTGCTCTAAATGGTTTTCCTGCCTATGTTGTGTTCACTTACTGCAGATTTCTGGCCCCCAAGAAACCAGGATTATTATTTTTTTTTTATAACAGCCATTTGTGCCATTTGGCAACTCAGGTGATGAGACAAAACCCTAGAAAATAAACTAATATTGATGGCTCCTATTTTTTTTTTTTACTTCTCTTGATTTGCCCTCTTTATTTTTGAGGACATCTGAGAGAAAACGCAACAGGAGATTTTCTTAGAACAGGTTTTCTGCTCTTAAAATGATAGTGTCCCTATTATTATAAAATGAATTTAAGTAAAATGTTTTGTCTCTCTCCAAGATATCTTACAAACACCAGAGACAGAGAGAGAAAAATAAAGAGACAGGGAAAGTTCATCTATAGATTTAAATACCTTCAGATCCTTGTCTGTCTTTAACCATATCTCAGTAGTACATTTCTCTTTGCTTACCAAAAAAACTCAGCAGAAAAGCAGTTGGGGTATACTGCCTTAATCAACAGAGTAATTATTATTATTTTTTTAACAGCATATCAGCATGAATAATTGAAGAGAAGACAATGACACTGCAGGTCCTTTCTACCTGAGAATGAATAACAAGGCCTTAATGTTGCTGTATTTCATAGTAAACCACAGAACAATTAAAATAACTTATAACAGTTTGATGTTCTCTTGTTTCTTATTAAGTTTTAGAGACATTTTTTTACTGAATCCTAACATACCTTCCTTCAAAATCTGTCAAGAATTAATAGTTTAAAAGGACACAGGATAGCTGCTCAGCACATGTACTGACAAAGGGATCTGTTACCTTAGTAACATGGCTATATGGCACTTCCTCCGCTTATGTTTCCAAACATGATTTTCATATGGCAATGCTCACTTGTGTATTTTGCTTAGTTATGTTTACTCACCGTAGGAAGTTTAAGGCCATGTCTTCATACCAAGTTACACTGCTTTAACTGAAGGTCAGATCTGAAACCAAGTAGGAAATAGGTGATTTTACGTATTTCACTTGAGCAGGGACTATTTGGGCTTAGAACAAGTCAGTTAGGAACAGATTTAAATTAAGTTGAAACAAGTTGTCTTTGAAAGGCAGTAATAATGTCTCTGGGGATTTGTCAGAGTGTAACTAAAATCTGTGCAAATCCATGTGCAATCCCTAAATAAAAGCTCATATATCCTGGGAGAAACCTTCCAATCCCAGGGTATGCACAAACATAGCTTTTTATGCTGCCAAGCCATGCCTTTTTCCCTGGAAAAAAAAAAAAGTTTGTTTGCTTAATTTTGCTTCACAGTGACTTTTGCCTACAGTCAGCAGACTACCAGCATTGCATCGTTTCTGCAGCACTGTAAGACTATTAACTATGCCATACCAAGTTACTATCTAGACTTACAGTGCCTAGCATATTGACTTATTAGCCAACAGATCTTAAATAATTATTCTGAACTACTGACCATGTAGCAGATTAAACTGATAAAGACATGAAATTTATGCTTTTGAGATATCTTGAAGGGGTGTTCAGCAGTAATGTGCATGTGTTGGACTGGGAGAGAGTCAAAATGAAGTCCAATTTACATGTTGCAAAAAGGGATTGGATGGGTAATGAGATCTGATATCTCTATTGGTATAGGATAGTCATGGCTTTTAATAGATTATCCTAGTGTCCATATAGATATTTACACAGACATTGATTTCCCACGTTTTTGTCCCAGTGCTCCATCCTATTCCCTAATGCTGATGGGCAGAATGAGAAGCCAACCCTCATCAATGCAGCTGATACATAAATCAACAGCATGGCAAAAACACTCCACTACCAACTTCAAGGCTCTGCCACTGCTGCAAAGGCTGACACAAACATATCTGACGTTCCATTGCTCTTTGGATAGAATTGCTATAGCCACTTGCAATCATGTGATACTTACTGCCTTCTCCTAAGAAATACAGGCTGGCTCATTTCTGGCCATTCAGCTCTGATTCTTGAGAAGACAGGCTCTTAAAGTCTTGGAAATTGAGGGTATGGTGGGTATTGGAATTGGAGGAGAGACGAAAAGAAAGGAAATCTATGTAATGCAGAAAAAAAAATTGCTCAGTTTGCAATCTAACGTCCCATTTTTAAAACAACTCCATATTAAACGTGGCTATGATCAGCATATCATTAGGATCTATTTCTAAAATGTTACAAAGTCTGTCTGTCTGCCTTTGCATGGACCAGGATGCTGCACTGGCAATCAGGAGTAATTTCATATAGCAGCAGGTTGGTTTTGTTTTGAGAAAATCACACACAAAACAAGCATATTTTTTTTTGAATCATTCTCCTTTAGAATAAAAACTAACAAGAATATAAAAAAAAAAAATCCCATAAAATAGATGGCAGCAAAAATTGAAGAATAACATATTTTCCATAATGTAGAAATTTTTTTGTTGTTGTTGTTGTTGTTTTTTTTAATTTACCACTTCACGTGGCACTAAATACTGTGGGAACAGGGGCAAAATCGCACATTCACAGAACAACAGAAACCATGCAACTATATGCAGTCAATTACTATATACTCAATTTCAAACAAGTAGAAAAGTAAAGCTAGTTACTTCTCTTTGGAAACAGGTGATTTCAGTTAACATGGAGAGAAAAATTATCATTAGGAGTACAAATAATGAATGTGTTCTTCTGCTGCATGCATGTAAAGCCTGAAAAGTACCCTTTCATTCCACATTCTGTATTACAGCTCCAGTCTTAGCCGAGAATATCCCTAAGTTTAATGGGTTAAATGCTTATTATACCACTGTCTTATATGTAACATAAGGTACCTACTACAAGCCTACTCTTCATGCAAAATTGCCAATTTATAGCAATATTCCTTGTTTAGAAAACAAGGCTATCCAAACACTATAATTACAATATGCACCAGCAGGCATAACCCTGCATTAATGCACAGACTCCAGATACATTTGTCAAATAGAGTTTTTTTTCTCTTTGCCTCCTTCTCAGGGTACTTTTAAGTTCAGGGACAGAGAACATGTCTTCATTAGAAACATTAACATTCACAGGCTGTAGTAAATTTTGACAGTGAAAAGGTCTCTGTAACCTTTAGTTGTGCAGAAATTTACTTCCCAAGAAAATTACAGCTGGCACTGTCTTAATTAATGCTAGCTTTCTTTTCTGAAAATTGTGGGCTTGTCAGTAAAAAAGGCAGAAAAACCTGAGTTTAAAAGACTGGACATAAAAGACGCATAGAAATAAAGCCTTGCAAAATTTCATAATATTGCTCTGTTTTTGTTCTACAGTATGGAGATGAAAAGATCTAATTTGATTTTGCCAAATGGAGCAACATATATGTAATATAGAAATGATTTGCATTCTCTCTTTTGTCTTTGAGTTTTGTCATGTAAAGAGTGCTTTTTTTTTAAGCCATTCTTTTTTAAAAGCAATAGGTCAAATAATATCTATATCTGAAGGGGGAGGGGAATAAAGTATGACTTTTTTTTTTTTTAGCATTTCTTTAAATGCTCCTAGTAAATCACAGCTAACAGTAAGAATTACAGCAGTGTTTTTCACATGATTTTTAATTACTTGACATCTTTTTCTGATTTTTAGAATGATTTTAGTATTAATGTACAAATGTATTTCTTAATATTTACCTACATGTCTCCGAGTTATATTTTGATAGCATAAATACTTCCTCTTTGGCATATAAAGAATATTTATTCAGTGACTGAATTTTGATTATCATGCACAATAATCTTTAAGTGCTTGACAAGGTGTTAAATATATACATTATTTCTGAGCAACATTTTCTTACATGCAGGTTGGATTAATGTTAAAAGCAAATAGATATTTTCTTCCTTTTTTCTTATGTCTGAAAAGAACAATAAGATGTTTCCATATTAGTGGTCATATATTCATACCCTCATATTCTCTTTTGAAAGCAATTTCCAGCATTTTGTGTTTGGAATTGCGCAGTTCCAAGCTCTATCACTGGAAGCAATAACGCTCCAGCTCCACAGAAGACTCTTACTTATTACCAAGACGTGACACCACTTTGGCACTAGAAGAAGAACCAATACTGCATGTCAGCTGTTCAAAACATTTTATGCAAGTTTCTACAAGCACTTTAAATTAAGGTGCCCTGTATAAATGGTTTATTCATGTTTATGAAATGATTAGTTGGTGCCACTACATCCTTTAATAACTTATTGTGAGACATGTTATAAAATGCATCATCAATAAATGCTTAAAATGCTGCCACAGCAAGGTGATATGCTGCTACAACAGTATTTTAAGACGTACGTATTGTTCAAATAGTTTGTCTGCTGTTTCAATGCATACTTTCAAGTTTTTTTTTTTACAAGCATGTTATTGAATGCTGTACAAATAATAAAATATTTATAAATATCACCTTAAAGTGTTACTATGTTTTCATAACTTTAATGTACAAGCCACAGAGACCGAGCAAGCGTCAAAAGTACAGAAGTGTAACAGAAGAGAAAAATCTCTATTTTAGAGGCAAATCTCTGTATTATCTCCCCGAGACAGAAAAATTCATAGCATTTCCCAGACACAGGGGCTGTATTATTGAGGTTTGAACCACTAACCATTTAAGAAATTGCCATGAATGGGGGGCCAGGAGGAAAGCAGGCACCTAAAATCTGAAGACATGAAAAAATGTCACACACAAAATGTTTTGACTGTTTATAGCACTTGGCAATTTTACTGAAATAATAAAATCCCAGTGTGTGCTATGGAGTCCATATGGACAAATGTAGGATTAGGGCCTCTCTTTGCTACTTCCTATACTGGAATACGAACAGAATAACATTATGGACAAATATGAAAAAAGGAGTACAGTCATAAAGCAGATGCTGACTGGGACATTAGTTTATGCATTTATCTGCTTCTCAGCTTAAACACAATAAACACGAAGTCTTAAGCAATATTCCAAAAAGGAATGTAACCTCAGGAAGAGAAAGCCAAGTTCTTTGCTTAAAAATGGTATGCTAGTAACTTCAAGAACATAGCAAGTGAGGGGTCTAAGCATATACTTAGCCAAGAAATGCAGTCAAATTTTCCTTGCTCATTGTCAAATTAATTGAGCTACTTACATAAGTGAGGAGACTTGAAGAAAGCACTTCCAGATATTGGCTCCAAACATTAGGATTTCCATTCCTTTCTGTGATCCCCTGTGACCTTCAATCATTTATTTACAAACAGTCAATGATGTGCCTTTGTTTCAACATGAGAAAATGCAGGAACATGGGTATTTGATAAGGCCAAAGAAACCCAGCAGGAAGAAAAACAAACTTTATCCTTGAAGGGAAAAAAGCTAAAAGCCAACCCTAGTGAAACACACTGTATATTTACTCCTCGTGTAGGGGACAGCCTCACTCATATACTTCACACATGCTCACCTCTGGAACAGGGTAAAGCACTATCAGTCTCTGAGGAGGCTGCTGTCAGAGCTCAGTGTACACATATCAACTTCATTTAGCATGATTCTGCCATCTGTGCTGGTCTGAACAACAACCAGCATGATCACACCATCTTTTTGCCACCTGCACAGTGGTTACTGAGCTCAAGCAGGAATCATTTGAGGGGCATAAACACAAACATTGCTCTGCCCCTTTCTACTTTCCCAGATGTCCACCAAAAATGTGCAAGCACAAACACATTTCCTACAATCTTAGCTGGAGGGATGCAAACTCCTCTAAGTCGCTCCCAGCACATGCCTTAATTTGTGCTGCATGGCCAAGCGCAAGGCCAAGCTTTAGGTCACAGAGGAGCTGTACTAAGTGGTCAGTACTGATGTGCTCCTCTTCCTTTCCACAACAGCTATTCCTCATTGGATGTGATTGATCATAAACATCCTAAATTGTTGAATATTTATCTTTTAACACATTGGCGTACATAAAGGAACTCTCAGCAATTAGCATTCCTGAATTTGTCTTCTGTAAATTTATTTTCTCAAATAATTTTTTTGCATGATTTATTAAAAAATAAAGCCAAACACTTGGTTCTTAGATCCTGACCCTCTAATCACTCACATATGTGCCCATCTCTCGCATGTGCTCTTTGAGACCCCAGTAGTCTCAAATTGTGATTTATCTTGTATAACTAATGCTTCTAGGTTTTTTGGTGCTGACAGTATGATTTTTCACTTTCTTTCCTGTCAATTTCCAAGTACTGCATAGACATCTTTTCTATCTTTCTTCCTTCATTTTAGAAGTAGTAACAAGATATTTTTTAAGATCTTCCCAAAATTCTTGTCCAAATAGTTTTTAGTTTCTAATAAATGTATAAAATTACACATATATGGACATTTATATATATATAAATCTATATAAAAATCATGTAATTACTAATCTGCTTGCTTAAGCTTTATTGCTTTATTATTTTTATTGAATGACTGCTTTAAAATTTCGTAACCTATCAAGTCTTTCATATTTAAGTGACTCCCACAAATGATTTCTGCCTCGAATGCTCTTATATTGATATGACCTTCCTTCACTCATTTCTGCAGTCCAGCTGTGTGGCCCCTTCTGTTCCACTCACCTATGGGCTGGGTATAGCTAGTAAAAAGGTTTGCTTGCTTTGTAGGATCAAGAGGATTCAAGGTTGGACTGCAGGTAGAAAGGATGTTGTGGGAGACAGCGTAGCAAGAATCCAGGTTCAGAGGAGTTCTGATTGTCAGTGGTTCACAGACACCTACCATACAACTGTACTGCAACACCCTTCTGGTACGTCCCTTGTTAAAATAAGAAAACTTACTTCTGCCTTTATGCTATTGCATTATTGCTATTGCATTATCAGAGACTTAGTTTCTCTAAAGTACAAAGAACGGGGAGGGATTATATACACCACTTCATTTACTAGTTTATTCCATTGTTCTTCTGTTGTAAACTCAAGACTGAGATCTGACAGCTGAGAGGTATTTTTATTACCAGTACCCTCTGGCTGTTTGGAGATGTCTGTAGTCATTCTGATGCAAACTTAGGGCTCTAATTTATCCAGTCGACTTCATAAGAATAAACTTAACTGGGTGACTATTTAATTTAGGATATTTACTTATTCTTTTTTTAATAAGTATGGAATCTGTGTTACATATTTACCTATTAAAGCATTATATATCTGCTTCAAAAATCTACAAGTGGACTTACAAGCACTGTCATTTACTAACATACATAAGTAATGCTTCATTTTATTCTTTGGTACGTGACAGCCTTGAAAATACTTATTTCTGCTTTTCTGGGAAACTGTAAATTTCTGGTGTGTGTGAGCACTCTACAATATCTTCTTATTAAGTAGATAGGGCCCTAGGGACATAATAGTATATCACAGTATTTTTGCCTAACTATAGTTAACATGTGACACTTCTATTTGCCCCAAGATTATGTACAAATACGTTTCAAAGATTTTCCTAATGATAACCATGATGTTTCATCTTGCCCTTCTAATAATAACAACAGTTCAGCTTTCCTCCTCCTCCTCTCTCCAACCCCACCCCCCAACCCTTTCTTGGTGAGCCTGACATTCAATTTGGAGAATCTAATGCCAGCAAGAAATCCATTTGTACTCCAGAGAGTAGTAGGCATGCCCCTTTGAATCTATTTTTAGGTTACTGTAGAATAAATTGATATTTTCTTTCTTCAGTCATTTCTCTCCCAAGCATCTCCAACTTTTCAATGTTTGCAAAGGAGAACTTTATGCTTCATCTTACTGAAAATATTTTGTGTTCAAATTGAATGTTCACTGGTACATACAGTGACATGGCAAGATTTGTTGTACAACTCCACAAAGGAGGAATATTTGCAACAGAAGAGTCAAAAATAAGTTTACACTCCGAGCAAGGCAAAGTTAGGTTGGATATTAGGAAGAACTTTACTGAAAGGGTTGTTAGGCATTGGAATGGGCTGCCCAGGGAAGTGGTTGAGTCACCATCCCTGGAGGTCTTTAAAAGATGTTTAGATTTAGAGCTCAGTAATATGGTTTAGTGGAGGACTTGTTAGTGTTAGGTCAGAGGTTGGACTCGGTAATCTTGGAGGTCTCTTCCAACCTAGATGATTCTGTGAAAGTTAAGACCATAGATACTGTAAAGATATTTGTATTTGCCAGAGCAACCTGTAATTTGCCTGTTTATAAATAATTATTCCATTCCTTCAAATAATTTACTGTTCTGGTTGACCTTTGAGACCAAGATAACCTAACCTATAACCTAACTAAAAATTATTCCACTTAGAGAGCCTATATTACACAGGATTTCAGCACTGATCTTTTAACATTTCTGAGCTAGTACCAGTCCAAGTTGGAAGTAAATCATGGTAACTGGTAACTTGGATCCATTACTTAAACACCAGTTTTTCATCCCAACCCTGAAAGTCTACTCAGGTTGAGTAGATACATACTTCCATTACACCTCACCTGTGTATTCATTGTCCACAGAAGACAGGGGGCTATGGTTGATAATTATTTCTTTAATCTTACTTCTGATTTGTCCCACTCATCCTGTGGGAGATCTCTGTGGGCTTCTGTAGTTCCCTTTCTCTGTCCTCTCCTCTGAATCTGTCCCTGTGGCTCCCATCTTACTTCCCCATTTCCAAGAGAAAGGAACTTGCAGTCCTTAAAAAGAAGGAATGCACTGACAATTATTATGTTCTGTGTAAGAAGCAAGAGCTTTAAAATGTATTTTCTCCCACATACGTTATTCTTAAAGTACAACATGATTTTTAGACTCTCTCCTTATTTGTTTATTTTTAGCACATATCAAAACACAGCAGTTCTCCCTCCAGGCTATATTTGACAAAGTTACAGAGACTTTCCAGGCCACCTCAAAGCAGAGGTTAATCCAAACAATTTAAACCTCTCACTGTTCCACAGGAGGATGGCATTCGATTGGATTATTTAGGGAGGACAAAATGTTTTTGTTGATGAGAGAGATGAAATCCTCAGAGAGTGAAATCAATCTTACGTAGAGACCCTGGAGCATTGATCTTGGTGTACATTGACAATTTCTGGTTGTTTAGCTATTTGGAATGACCACACAAAATGAGTAAGTTGTTATAGTTTTAAGGTTTTGGTATTTATTGGCAACCCCAGTGCTCATATGATTAATCACACATTCAGACTGTGAGCTCAGTGGAAATTGACTGCAACGCAGCAGAAACAAAGTTTTATGTTATCATTGTGTAATAAATTGAAGCTATATCCCTAAGCAGATTTGTCTTCAAGTTTCCAATTTGTCTTGTTAAAAGTGTTGTTTATACAGTAGTTAGCAAAAATGCAAGTAATTACACACAGAATTCATTCTAAGCGATTCTGTATATATTTTTTTCTTTTTATTGGTTTTCTATCTTCATTATCCAATATTCTGTTATACCTAAGCATAAACCGCATTCAGGAAAAAATCAAAAAATAGACAGGTCATAAAGCAAGCACTTGCTTATATTGAGGGCAGCATTTCTTGGATATAATGCTACAAGACAAGGCCTTCTGAACAAACTAATCCAAATGCAAACATCCTTTAATAAACCATTTTTCCCTTTGTAGTTGCACTCTCTGATGCTTACCAGTGAGAAGTAGAACAGAAGGACAAGCATTTTGGTTTATACGTTGTATTTCATTTAACAAAATAATATTTATGTAGAAAGTTTGAAAGAACATTCTTTCAAACACTGCTAGGCTTTTACAAGTGCTTTTTGCATTGTAAGAATGTCTGTTCCTTTTACCAAAAACCAGATGGAAAAATAAAAACATAGCTATAATTGGAAATTGGAGAGCAATTTGGGGAATGCAAATACTGAGAGAATATATTTAAAATGAGGAGTGCTAGGTAGAGAAATGTACAGAGTCTGCAAAGGAAGGAGCTGCTCCAGCTATGGTGCTGGTAGAGACCTGTGCTGCCACAGACTGATAATGCTTTATAGCCTTTCATGCTTGCCAGTGGGATCTCACTATAACCTCAAAGCAGTTGCTAGGATGTACTTACTCAAGATAAGAGCAAAACTGTGGAGCAGAAAAGGGAAACCCTGGAAGGCTGGCCTTGTGCTTCCCTAGAGAGGCTTACATACTCGTAATGTAGAGAAACTATATCCAGATCAGGAGAGACCTAATTACAGAGCTCAGAGATGTTAATGACACACAGAAATTTACATGCAGCTGAAACTATGAATATCTCTATACCAGCAGTCATATCTCTACAGGACTGGCTTCCGAACCAACGTGCTGTAATCTGGGAGCTTTTTCTCTAAGGTGGAGCCTTTCAAATAGTCAGGGACATTCATTTTTTAAGTGAACAACACTCACCATAAAAGGGCTTGCAACAATAATTCTTCACATTTGTCTTTCCATCTTTTGATCTCAAAATCCTATATCTGATTTGGACACAGTAATCTCCAAAGCAATGAATACCCTTTTTAATTTACTGACACCTTTTAAGGACAAAATTAATGAATGATTTTTCTTAGGTTTCATATTAGGTACAATTTTTTTTTAATGCTTATATTTACTTTGCCTATTTGTGTAACACTGTGGTTGCCCAGCTGACTTACTTCTATGTTCCTTGTTTCTCTTTAGCTTCAGGGAAATATCCCTATATCTTTACCTGTAGTGGTGGTGATAAGGAGCTGTCACAGCTGCTGTCCATGCACTCCTCAAACCAGAGAGTACTGTAATAAATCCTGTTTTATTTTATGGACAAATAAATGCTGAGGTAAAATATTCGAGGATCGTTGCTTGAATACTCGCCATAGCAGTGCTACTGTAATAACCACTATGACATTAATTTACTGCAATGTGCCGTAGGAAGAAGGAAGAAGGAGGGAGAAGGGCATTAAAAGAGAAAAATTACTATCCTTCGGATTTATTGGGATTGGCCTTCCTCATTTTCAGCCATCATTAGTTGATTAGGTACTGATGACAGTATGGACAAGCGTGCTAGAATAGTTGGCTAAGAAAAGCCCTAAAGGTACTCTGTTAATTGAGATGATGTTCTTATTGTACTTACTGAACATAACTGCAGACAGTGAAATAAGAGCTTAAGTGTTGTGTAACAGACCACATGAACGTTCACTCATTATTAGTCTGTAAAGGGGTGAAAACACTGTATATAGGTTACTGTTACTACAGAAAAAGAGATAATATTAAAAACTGGAGGAGACTGTCTTTTATACAGCCTTCTGGGAGGTGTTGAGAAACCTGTCTAATGTTCCCTAGTTCCATTAGGGAGACATTGCTTTATCAAGGGAGCTGAAAATTGGCTTATATCTTCATTTTCTAAGAGGTATGCACCTGAACATAACAAAATAACGAGATTTGCCTACTCACTAGAAGCTTACATGCTATTGATACTCTTTTGGTGCTTATATTCCACCTACTTTAAATTTTAAGGTAATTTAGAGAAAATGGCAGAGAAATGCCACTATACTTCATTCGATCTTGTTTGTGAAAAGTCAGCATTATACAGAAAGAAGGAATTGTGTGCATCTCTACACAGAACCTGCAAAGCAATAGAGACTTGGATTCAACAGTAACATTTTGGTAACAATGAGAATGCTATATTACCAATAACTGCATGACATTAAATAATTTCATATGGATATTAGCCTGTTTCTTGCTGTGGCCAGGGTGAATTTCAAACTCAGTGCCTAGACAGTCACAATTAAAAAGCCTCCTTGAGCTTCAGAATGGAATGGACAGCAGTTTGAAGGATTCTTTGAACTTCGAGACAAATCTCAACTCTTTTCAAGCCAATAGTCCTAGGAATATACTGTCCAGAGAGCAAAATAATCCCAGTGCATTATGCACTGTGTTCTTAAAGTTCAAATTTGAAGTAAATTTGCCCTCTTTCAGAAAAGTAAGCAAAGTAAATCTGATCATTATCATGTTCACCTTGAATACATTCAGTTACAGGGCACATGTCCTTGGAAATATCAGAAAATTTGTACAAAAGTCTGTAAACTCATAAAATGCAGCTTTTATTACAGACAGACATTATTCCTATTCATGAAATTCTAGTGTCAATTTTGTTAAAAAGAAGTATTTATGTTTACTAACCTAGTACGGTAGATCACCAGGGTCTAGTTTTGAACACTCAGCCTTTGACATGGTGAATGGCAGAACCTTGCTTTCCTGAGCCGAACAGGAACTTACTTCCTTTGGTCATTCATGAGCTAGGAATTTCTTCTCACTATATCAAGATACAGTAAAAAATAAAATAATAATAATAAAAAAAAATCAGTGAACTAGGAATACTCAGAAGCATGAATCAAAAAATTGCATAGAACTTTATAATATGCCTATTAGGAACAGTGTACAGGGGGCCAGAAGAATACAAAAAGCCACATGATTTCTGATTTAACTAATGCTTCAAGTACTTTAACTACACAGTCAAATCAGAAATTACATACTATCGTTGCAAATGGTCTCTAGTACAGTTTTCTTATGGGACGCCATTAGCATTCAACAGCTTCTTCTGCCATCAGATTCTTTTTACAATAAATATAGTTCTATCTTTAATGCCCAGTGAGATAATAAATGGCATCTCCTTCTTTCAGACATCCGTTGTGACTTTGGCGTTCACCTCAGTGGAAAGAGAGTAGCGACTGATCATGTTATTGGGTATCTAGACACAATTTGGCAGCATCTCTAGCAAAAGGCTTTGAAACTTAAGCAAGTAGTCTTAGGGAGCCACAAGAAAAATTGAGAATATTTGAAGAGTTAAGATAAGAATCAAGACATCCGAAAGAAACAAGAGGTTCAGGATCAAAGACGTAATACTCTCGAAAATGTTAGTGTAAAAATACCCCTTTTTAAAATACTTATCCAAGTAAGCACTAACAAGATCAGGCTTTTGCAGTTTGTATTGCCGGGTTCCAAAATCATTGTGATTTTGGATTCTTGTATTACTGTCATAGCAGTGACAAAGAACAGATCTGTTTAAAGTGTGCTTTACCAAGACTTGTCAACGTTTGAACTAGAAGAGTGATACATTTGACAGGTTTTAGAGATACTGTTTCCTACCACTACCTCAGAGGGCTGAAACAAGAAACAGAGATCTACAAGACCCAAGCATTAACTTTTTCACCAGGTCTTGCAGTTGGCCAGGCACAATGCTGTTAATTATATGTACTCAAATTTAACTTCATCTATGCAATAGATGTACGCCAACATGCTTTTGCAAATAACCAGGTGCCTTAGGAGTGATGAAATTCAAACTGAATTTCTTGCAATGCAATGTAAGATGGTATACATTCATTCCATATGGCGTTAAGACCATTCCTCAGGCCTCTAGCACCTATGAAGCAGCTCAGTTACAGAGTAGTGTGTTGTATCTTTCTTCTCCCTGTTTCTGTGAGATAAGATTAAAACAGGTAACATATTGGCAGAAACCACCTTTGCACCAAGTCCAGTGAACAGTACAGGTAGGTGTGTGATGTTATTCAACTCAGCTGCAGTCCACATTCGATTAATTTCTTAGCAACTTCCTACTAGTTAATATTGGACAGTAAAATGGCATCTGAACTTCCTGTCTCCAGGTTGATAAAAGAGAGGGTTAGGGGCCAGAAAAAACACCTAGTATTTTATTTTACTTGTTAAAGCTGAGGAAGGATAAGTCTCTTGGGGGGGGGGGGGGGGAGGGGAGTTAATGAAAAAAATCTTCAGAGTGTTTAATTTTACTACATATAAGTCTGTCTATATAGTTCTTAAAGAAGGTTCAGTAGCTAGCAAACCAAATTCTGATGGACGTGTGTACATCGTCATTAAAACAAGCAGAAGTACATCGGGGGATATGCCACTTTTTCCCCATGCTATCGTTGATATCAAGGGAAAGATAAGATTTATTCCACCTCATAAAGTGTGACCACAGTGTTTCAACACTTCCAAAATCTTCTTACATGTTACTCTCATCCAAGATGACCACCACTTCCTAATGCTCCTGAGCAATGGGAACTCAGCTTCCCTGCCCTATTATTGCTCCTGGGGAAAATGAGGCCAGTCTCTGTGATCATAGTCTCCTAAGCCCTGCTTAAGGACAGTTGAAGAAACAGAAAAGTATGGAAAAGGAAAGGGGATTATGGGAATTTATAGGTAGACAGAAATTGTAGCAGGAAGAAAACAGTGAAGGCATTATTGGTAGATAATAGGGAGACATGCTCAGATATCAGACTACAGAGGAGAAGCTATTAAAGTGATGTAAATCCAAAATTATAAGAAAAATACATCATCATGTTTCTAAAACCATATCTTGCTGAATTGTAGAATCTTCTAAACCAAAACAAGTTGCATCTCTGGTGGCACTCCCAAACAACCTAGGGAGATTAGCAGTGTTTGACAGATTTTGATTTTTTGGCAGTGTTCATATTTTGTGAAAAAAATAACATTGCCCTTTTTAATATACATCTTTGCTATATCTGTCTTCACTGACTTTTCTAAGAGACCAACAGACTGGGTGTCTGCTAGATTTCAGAACATCATTTGCTTCTTTTTTCTTGTTTTGTTTCATTTTTTGTTTTGTTTTTCTATCTCCTCTTACTCTCCATTAAGTATTTCTAGGCTCACTAGAACGCCAAACCTTTAGGCAATATCTTGAGCAGCTGCTATAAAAACAACTGATAGTGTTTCACAATGTTCGTCATTCCCATAGCACTTTTCCAACTACTAACCCAGTAAATCTTTTTAATACTGCAACATATTTTTATTTTTATTTTTATTTTTTAAATAAGCAGGATACACAGACCATGAACTTGGAAAAGGAACGAGTGTATTGTTTTTTTTTTTTAAATTTCCTTTTGTGATCACTATGTATAAATAGCTGTGACTACAGAAGATCAAATAATTCATTATTAATAACATTTGTTAATTTAGCTCATTTTTTCCCCTCATAGGTAGCTTATCCACAGATCCTGAAGTCTGTCACACATTCACAATTTCTAAGCATTTATTGTTTTGTTTGGGAGAACAATTCTTGGCATATTGTTGATTCAGAAATTGTTCATTAGGAGAATTTTCTATTTATGTAGTTCATTGAACCACCTATGGCTATGGCTTTATACTAGGCAGCAGCATGCCTCAATGGCTTTATGCTTTCCATTCCAACTGCTCATTCTCCTGAAAAAGCAAAGGTTATTCTGGCAGAGCTATGCAGCAAACAAGATCAGGGACCCAGCCTGTCTGAAGAGACAGTGAAGTATAGAAGAGGATACTGGGCTTTATAGGAATTTCTGGGTAGCATAGACAAAATGCAGCAGGAATGAAGTGAAGGGAGTATTGATAGAGACAAGCTGGTGGAAGAAAAGAGGGCATTTCAGCTGGGTACATTTTCTGACTTAGCCTACCACACAACTGCCCAAGAACCAATGCTGGCAAATCCCAGGAAGAAGCAAAGGTGCAGTGGCAGCACTGGACAAGAAAGAGTGACCTGCACTGTTATAGCTACCAAACATGACACAACCTAAGGCTTGTAGAGTTTGTTTCTTGCTTTCTGATTGGTCACACACTAGCTTTTAACACCTGAAAACAGCAACTAACTAATAGAAACTCTTGTGAATATGGTGTTCTTGGACAAACAGTACTCCATTCTAAAATTTTAAATATTGCAGATATTTGCAAATGTTTTCATAAGAGAAGGATGAATCAGCCTCATGATAGCAATCATAACTGTGAATTGAACTTGGATACTGTTTATAGAAGTAGTTGCAAGTATACATTTCTATTGGCTTGCCTTTATAATTTGTAAATTAATAATAGCATTAATGTACAGATCTTTTTTTTTTAATAGAAATACTTTTCTGACAGCTAAGTATTAGAGATAAAGTTCTGCTGTGGCTATCACTTTTCTAGTAATATACAAAATATCAAAGAGGACAAGTTTAACAATTTCAGTCAGCTAGAGTAGATAACAACATTTATTATAGCTTGTTGCAAAAAAAAAAATTAAAAAGGTCTAAAACTATTCCTTAACGCAGAGTTCTATACTGTTTTTGAGACAGAATATGACTGTATTGGAAGAGCTTGTCCTTAAATTCACGCTCCTGAATATTCTTAGAAACCTATTTCTTTGCACAGCTGTGGATTAGAGTGAAGGGAATTAGGCACTGAATTAAAAAATAAAAATAAGAAATAAAACAAAACAAAAGAACGGTAGGAATTAGATGTATAAGTTCAAAAACCTTTAATTATTTGGGAACGAGTGTTTGCTTTATAGAAGTAGCAAAATTGGGACAGTCTGTAAAATTCTCCTATATTACTCTCTATCTTTACAATATCTGAATTAACTATGCAAAGTTTTGCAAGGGACTGATGTAGTACATAGACTGTTTTAAGATTTTTTTCATTTCTCAGTCAGTTTTATAATGGAAGTTATCTTTTAAGAGCTGACACTGTTTACAATATGAAAATTGCATTGCTTGTAATGTGCTGAATGTTTCTTTCAGCAACTATACCATTCTTTTCTTTGAAACTTAAGTTCCCTTGGTAAGGGTTATGAGGAAGAATTTCTAGTCCTCTGGACTTACCCCTGAATGAGTTAGGCCTGCTCTTTAGATGTCCCATCTCACTCCAGAACAGAACAGCTGTTCTGTGCCCCCAGCTGCAGGATGCTGCAAAAACGTAACAGAATGGAGATAATCTTTTTTCCTTTGGCATACCAAGTGTACATCCACACTGCATCACTCAGCACAGGGGTACTGGTTATATCAGGGTAAGCTGGTTAGCAGCATGCAGCACCCCAAAAGGCCAATGTGTTTTTAGAATCTGACCCAACTTGTTTAGAGAGGTAGCATAAATATTTCTGTAATGTAGTGAAAACATAACCTAGGGCTCACAGAACAGAAGGTAGAAAGGCTAGAATGGACATGCTTATGCCAGCTGGAGCTCCTTAGCAGAGGAATTCTCAAAGAATTTTGTTAGGGATCAGTTACGCAGGTAGAGTTAGTTTTCTATTACTTGTGTGGTGAATCTGTTTAGAGATTCGCCTTCTGTTTAATGATATTTTTATTTAGAAATTCTCAAAGTACATTTCTATAATTCACAAGAATCTGTTTGCTAGCAAGATGGAAAATGGTTGGGGCCACCCAAACCATTAGTTTGGGTTTGGATATGTTTGACCATTAGTTTGAATATGTTAGACATATTCAGTAAAAGAACTGAACCAATGTAAGTACTCAGCTTAGACACCAGGAAGATTCTCAAGAATGTGCAGCAAGGTTTGTACAACCAAAAAACTTTTTCATGTATGCTGCTAAAATAGATTGCAGTTGCAATGCAGCAAAAATCAAAATAAAGAGGGACTCTAGAGCAAAATAAATACATAAATAATCAGTTTCAGTATATGCATAGTCATACTGCAAGAGGGAAACCTGTGAACTGTAGGAACTAGAGATTAAAAAAGAAATAGAATGAAGCAAGGGTTTCTGTTATAAATCACAACTACCTCTTTGCTCTGGACTCATGGAAGTTGCACTTCAATTTACTGCCTAGCTCATGTTACATATGGCCACAAGGTTCAGTAGGACACAAAGTGAAATCAGGGCAGAGTTTACTGCAGCATCTTGTTGGGTTACCTTAGCAATATTCCCTCTTTCTGTCAAATGTCCTGCCATGGCTGTCACTCAGACAATCCTGAAGGGCAGTCAAGGCATTGCACAGCCTATTTTTGATGTGATATCAAATATTCATTTAGATGGGTCAAGAACAATGTTCTCTTAAATCTAAGAAAAACTTAGGAGGTGAAGTGGCAGTGGAGGCTGCACAAGCGCAGATGTGCATTACAGCATGCCTAGGTAGTCAGGTGCAGACAGCTGCATCCCAGCTGTGCTTGCCTGTGTAGCCACACAGCTGGAAACATACCAACAGCACTTTGGAAGATGCATGATCACACTAGCATAAGACTAAAACAGAGATCGCAAAAGCATGGCAGACCTGGCCGTGGGATGTGGCTAACGCAATTGGGTGAATACATTCCTTTGCTTCAAAACGGCAAAATGGCTAAGTGCCTTGCTGAATTAGGGCTAAAATCTGGGCTCTTCTAGTGAAAAAAGAACTTTTTAAAAGCTTTTGCTTTAGGGAACCACTGACATGCAGACACAAGGTAATGAGCACCTATGATAGGAATAATCAAAATGTTACCAAAAAAAAAGGAAAAGAAAACAGAAAACACAGAATGAAGGAGAAAAAAAAGCCAAAATAATTATAATCTTAGGAAAATACACATCTACCAAGTAAATAAAAGGTTTCTGAAAGCCTCAAATAATTAACACAAATCTAAACCCTCTGGTGTTCATTCTCAGGGGAAACATTTGACACAGGAGCACCCAGGAGAATGCAACTGATAAAAAGGAAAATATTCCAATCTCCTGGCTATACAATGTGCTTTGTGTAGATTTTTATTTTTTTAAACTGGAAATTTAAAAAAATATCATAATTGCTTCATGATGCTCAGATACCACGGTGATAAGAATGTTGTAAATATCACACCAAAGCCCAGAAAATTCAAGGTAATGTGGATGGTCCACACTTAATGTATCTATTATGCTCTTAACTATTAATAGCTACGTCTAACACCTACACTGCAGCTCAGGAAATACATTCAGAAGTAACATCATGAACCTGTACTCAAAGGGAATGTTCATACAGGCTAGATCATTTTATGACTCTAAAGAAAAAAAATTATGTACTGCTGTGCTTTATTTCTGAAGATATCAAAGAAAGGAAATCAAAGAAGGTGGTCCGATTATTTTTTTTTAACCTCTTCCCCTTTTCCTCCTTGTTTTAGTATTTTCTTACAAAGAATTGAACTTGTCTTTTGCAGCACTACAGCATGCATGATCTTGAGTTGCAAAACTACTATGAACTCCAGACATCTTCAAAGTAAAAGGTGACAAGGCTGAACTGCAGTTCAGATTAGAAAGAGGAACCTATCTTATTTTATTGAAAGTACATGGAAATGCTAAAATATTATCATGTTTTTATCCACCAGCCTGAATTAATGCAGTCTTAGCATTATCTACAATGAACCTTCTTTTGCAGAATTTATGTACATGCCCCACTATGTATGCAACAAACTAAAACCTGCATTCTTACTTGTATAGCACCTGCGTTAAGCCAGATTACAGTTCAAAAGCAACTGTAAACTTGGATTCATATGTAGCAGATTTTCCTTCTGAAAAGTCTCCATCTCCTTGGGTGCAGACTGCCCTGGAGAAAGGGTTTAAAGCAGAGGAGCCATGCATTTCCAGAGCTCCACTCCCTACCTACAAAAGCTATGCAAATGATACATACCTTAATTAAAGTAACAACAATAAAATTATATTTTTTTCCTTTTTTTAAAAACAATAAGATTAGGATGCCTACTTGGATCTCCCAAGTCCCAGAAGAACTTTATATTGTGTCATTATTATTATTTTTCAGAAGACTGAGAAATGTACTGGTAACCTCCCCTAGATAAAAGGATATGATCTTGAAAAAATATAGAAGGCTCATCCTGTTTCCACACTGTCTCTTAAGCCTTTTAGGAACTGAGCAGGTGTCTAATATCAAACTCACGTGAGATGTCAAACAAAATATCAAGCCCTATCCTAGTTTTTACATTTATATTTTGGTCCAGACCTTTAGGCAGTTCTGTTTCTGTATTCTCTTGAAGTAGGAGAACAAGTTTTTTGCTTATATATTTATGCATGCAAATAAGATGCTGCAGGTTGTGATAGGTTATCTGTATTTCTTCATTTTCTTGAAATGTTTGCCAGGAGGTTATAGCTACGCCATGTGATGTGGCAGTTGCTAATGTACTGTAACTATATTCTCCTGATGAATGGCAGAGTAAACAGGTATATAAAATATGCATAAATGTCAGTGCATCTGTTAGTACTTCCCTAACACTACACGAAAATTCAATCCTTTCTTCTAAAATTTTCTACCATTTTTTTGTGTCTGCCATGAATATGCGTATAAACCATGTGTATAAACAATTTAATACATTACATTTACAGCAGCTAAATAGTCTGTGCAAAGTACTGATACATCAGTACTGAAAGAAATCTCAGTTTTGTATCTGAAAAATACTGAATACAAGCTTTAAAATTGCAAAAGTATTTTAAATAGGCAATAAATTACTGCACAAATAGTAACCATGTTTTGAATTTTAGTACAAAAGCTTAAAATGACAGAACATTAAACTTCCCAATATTGACATAAGATGGATAAATATCATCTTTCCTTTAGACATGAATAAACAAACATTTTGCTCCTCTTGCGAACACACTGTAGAACTTTGTAATGATATTCTCGCCTCAGCTGTGGAGTGCAAGCAATCTGCCACTACTACGAGTATAAAGATTGCTTTTTGGTGATCTTGGAAAAGCCAGAGAACACCTTCGAGTGCCAGCCCTGCATCAGACATATTCAATTTGCCTTTCAATTGCAAAAAAAAATCTTGAGTCACAGACTGTACAGAAACAACCGTTTTGGAAATATGCAAAAACTGAATAATGTTCTTGAATTACACTGATCACAGATTATTGTTCAACCCATCTGTAACATGTTCACCATTATGTCAATGTATTCTGAAAACAACTGTTCACTGCCAAAAGAGTTCTACCTTTGGGAGATATGAGTCATTATCACTATATTTACCTGCATTATTAATAATCCAAGTTCTTTTACATTCATTTCTTACGTTGTTCCTTTCTGTGTATCACTCCATGCTATGCTAGGAATTGGTTAACCATAAACTTAACAAAAAATGATTAGGCACACAGAAATATCTAAAGATAAAATGCAAAACTTTTCCAAGTGATCATTACAAACCCCCCCCTTTCTCTTTCTTTTAAATATTGCTAGTCTAACACATGGTCCCTGCCAAGCAATGCGAGAAAAAGAAAGTTCAGAAAATGCATAGTTTTCAATCTTTGAAATGCATTTGCATACAAAGTGTATCTTTAAGGGGAAATAACTTGACAGTGTCAGTAGCTCATACAGTAGAAACTTTATCACAAATTTTCTGCACATCTAAAAATATTGTTAAACACTTCAGTATTTAACAATATTTAATGTTTATTAAATAAAGGCAGAAGTTTAAAATGACCAGGATATCTGGCTCCCTTGTGTTGTTACATCACATATATTTTCCCATTCATTTAACGATTTTTCATCTGAAGAAAAAAGAAAATATATTATCTGAGCTCTGCCTGACTTCTGAAAGATACTGCTTCCTTACCCCATGCTACAAAAGCAATGAAAAATAAGATATATATATTTTCCAGAACTTGACATCCTCTTTTGTTAAGTACCTATTTCTGGAACAACAATCACTACTTTGTTAATGAAAACAGTCATTTGTGACCAGCAAGAGTGCATTGGGAAGAACTCCAAAATAGTGATACAAGATTTGTTAAATCTCATAGTTAAAAGGAAAATCAACACACAATCCCCCCCCCCCCAAAGTTAAACCTGTAACTTCTATACAAAGACTAGTCTTCAGAAAGGCATAATATCTTTTACAACTAACTTGGATTATATTTATACAATCTCTGAGATCTTTATCTAAGATGATAAAAAAGCAGATTCTCTTCTCTAAGTTTCCAATAGCATACTTGATTATTCCTGTTATTCCTCTAACCTAAGATAATAAAAACAGACTTAATCTTTTGGTTATATTTCACCCTATACTTCAGAAATCAACATCTTGCCTTCACTTTGTAAACACTACTGAGGAATGACTGTTTCTTTATTCTTACTTATCATTTTGAACAAATGGGTCAGGGAATATTTATATTAATACTATTAATTGCATTCTCATGAAGTATTAGATATAAATCCTTTTTTTAATCCCCATTTGACCTGCTACATCCCTTTAAAATGATGTTACTACATAATATAGGAGCTATAGGATTAATGGGAATATTCAGTTTCTACTAAAAGCCATGTTATGGACTTACATGTAAAAATAAAATAAAAGAGTTCTCCTAAGTTATTCTAAGTGATATATTGCAAAATGCATTAATTCACTTAGAAGTTACACTTGAGGATTATTTTTTTTTTTTAATCTTGAGAAAAAACAATTTCCCAAATCCTACTCTCTCACACAGAGAGTTTCTGACCTTAGGTCAGTATTCTTCTTAGAGTTCTGTGGACTACTAAGACAGATCAGTAAACTTCATGGGCCAATTTTGGACTAACAAAAACAGTTACAACTGTGCTGAAGTTAAATGAATTGTCCCTGCTCGTACCAATGATAAACTTCGCTTTTTATGGTGCATTAAAGAGGAGAAAGAGAAAATCCTAACAAAGGTTTAATGTGGTCATGCTTCATACATACTTTATCTTAAAACACATAGTTTTGGAGTTTAATTGTAATGATGTTCTGTAAAGAAATACGACCTTATGGGGTATTTTCAGGAATAGAACAGTCTATATATTAAAAAGCAGCAAATGATTCATAACTGCTTAGTGGTCAGGCCTGTGGGGCCATGCTTCCCATGTGAAATTTTTTTCTGCATTGCAAACTCTTACATTAAATTGTGATAAATGAAGAGCGGAGGCTATTCATACAAATCAATGACTTTAGTGTATGTGTCATTAGCCTGAGAAATGCAGGCAGCGGTCACTACTATAAATCATGCGATGATCTGCTGTCTGCAACTCGATGCAAGCAAGCAGATGCATTAGGAAGGTTAAAGAATGAAATTAATCTGTGCATTTCCTTTTTATTTTTTTATTTTTAAAAAGTCACCTGGTCATACAGAAAGAATTAAAATCACATGACCCAAAGTTAAACCAGCTACAGAACAGTAAATTGGTTAAGTTAGATATCACCTTTCAACTTAAAGTTTATTAAATATTAGTCGGATTAATTTGTTCATCATCACATGGAAAGTAAAATATACAGAATAGGTAAAATCCACCAGTACTCCTCACACAGGAATGGATATTATTAATTGATTTTAATGCAGACTGTGGCACAAGACAATGTGTAAGAGATCAAGCACACTGCAAAATGTGCTCTGACACTTTTTAAGTGCAGCATATTTCTTTCTTCACATTTTATAAATCCAGTGTTTAGTAACCCATGGCCATGCTCTCCATCCCAGTACCTTGCAGTGGGTTATGAATACGAGTCAGGTGGAATGCATTACAGATGATAAAATACATTTCCAGGTACCTGTGACTGGGAGTGTTAATGGTGAGAGTGTGCAAAAGGATTCAGGGACAGTAAAGAGAGATATGGACAATATAATTTTAAAATAGGAATTAACGAATTTGGGAAGGCCATATTTGATATAAATGTTAGGCCAAAGCCTTCAGTCTTTACTCAATACTTACTCAAGCAAAACCCCCACTGACTTCACTGACAGATTTCCTGGGTTGAGGACTAAATATATCCCAAGAGCCAGATTGTCCCTTATTTTTACAGGGGAAGAAAATACAGGTACCCTACCCTCTGCTGCATCCTTGGAGATCCTGCAGGAGATCCAGCTCATCTGACAGGTCTCATACACGTCTCCATTGCACTGTAACATTATTCAGTAAGAAGAAAGCCAACACATCACCCAGGAAGGAGGCATGGAGCAGGGCTACCAGCACTCCTGCAAGAATTGCAATACTCAACATGTTTATGCATAAGTCTGCAGCGATCCCAAAGCACAGCAATACATTAGTTAGAACTTTAGGATTTGGCCTCTTATAACTAGCACAGACAGTAACAAAGAATCTTGGAAAGGGTTTTAAAAGAATCTGCTTTGAGCTAGCAGTAGACTATGGGTACATTTAAGTATGGAAGCAAATTAATGACAGAAATGTCTGCATTTCAAAGGTGTTTGAAGCAGTCTATTTGCATAAATAGTGCAGAACACCTTTATGTGTATGAAGGGCACTATAAATCAATACAGTATAAGTTAACTTGGACAGTGATAAGTATTGCATGTGCTTAATTCACTTCGTTATCCTTCCAAAAAAGATGATACGCTCAATGTAGACGTATTTCAATTGAACTGATAGTAGACCAGGACTAAGCAAGACTAGGGACTAAATTACTTTTATCTTCAGGTATAAGGATGAAGTTGCAAGTGAAATCAATGTCAGGAAGGTCTTACTGTTTCTTATGATAGTATACCTATTGTCACTTATAATGAAACATACTAAAATTAATACTAATTATTAAGAAATAAGCATCTATCCTGTTATGGCATAAAGTTTTGGCAAGTTAAAAACTAATTACATGAATTTAGATTTCTAAATTCATGAGAGAGACAAAAAAAGCACAAAATCTGCTTCATATAGTTCTTCAGAGACCAAAAATATAGTAAAAACTAGACTTGCCTATGAAAGGTGGGAAAGAACTGTAGCCAGTAGGTTTAAAATTACTGTGAGTCAATTCCCCCAGTAAAGACAGTTTTTTGGATATTGTTTCACTGCAACTTAATTACTACATCAAATTTGTATGTATTTATTTATATTTGGTAACGTTATGTTTAGGACACACATCATACCCATATTTTAAGTTAATTTTTCCCACCATCAGTTGGTTCTCCAATTGATCCCCACCCAGTCATTGGGAATTTGTTACTTTATGTCTACGGCAGTGATTGAAGCATAGTGCAAATATCAGAGATTTTAGTTTGCTGGTAGTCAAATTATAATTAGCACACAATTCCTCGACATTACTCTGCAGCCTGCAATATAAACAAAGCTCTCCAAAGAAAGTATGATCAGATCCAGCTGATAGCAAAGTGGAGTAGAAAGAAAAAGCCATGACAGCAATGCCAGACACACCAATGTAGAAACATCCAAACTCCAAGTACACAGCTGGTTTGCCGTAAAGTGACATAAGTAGCTTTCAGCACAGATTATACAAAAACAGATGCAATCGTTTAATTCTAAGGACAGAACCAAATATACCTGACCAAGTGCTTTACTTAAAGTTAAGCAAATAATTAAACTAAAGGTCTCTGGTGGCTGAGCTAAGGCCTTCTCTGGCTAAGGCCAGAGGAAGCAGCTGTTCTAGGTTGCACCCTTATTAAGGACCCATCCAGCTCCTACCAAAATCAGACAAGATTCTGCTTGGCAGAATTAGCAGTACTTCAGTAAATATATATATTTTTCCCCAGTGTAAATGCAGTGATTTAAGGAATTCATAGCATACTTGCTGCTTAATTTCCTGGGGAGTTATGTTTCTGCCATTGCTCCAGATCCCTGACTATTTTCTATGCATTCCTGAAGCAAGTGGGAGCTCTATTTTGAATCTCAATGGAGCTATAATGAAAAAATAAGAGAAGGCTGCCCATTTTAAAATGGAAATGAATTTTTCAAAATTTTTACTATTATTGTATTTTAGAAAGTACAAGTGAGTTCTGAAAAAGTTTATCAGCAACCCGTAAGGATGCCACTCCATGACCACCTGAAAAATGAAACAAAAAATGAAAAATATTGTGTGGATGAAATCGTTCCTTCCTTTTGGAGCAAATCCATGCTTCCTTTTTAGTGACTAATTCCTGATTTTTATATCACACGTCACTTCTGAGTAAATGCCAAAAAAGAGGCAAAAGCTCTTTAGTCAGTTGAAAGTGCAGTTTTAAATCGTGGTTCGACAGGAAACCTGGTTTTAATTTTTTCTTTTATATGTTACATTAAGAAAATAAAATATTTCTCACAAAATCAGCTACTTTAATGGAATGCTCAATCCCACATCCAGGTAATTTGTCTGTTTTAGGGACAGTTGGGGGATGTACTTTATGTTATATGGCTGAGTTGAGCTCCCTTCAAAAACATATGGTAGCCATAGCATGAATCACCTGCTACCTCGGTATTTCCTCCCTCGCACTGGCCTCCACCATGCTAGATACTGATTGCTCTCATTTCCAATTAGCTTCAAAGTGAAGGCACTCAATATCTTACAGATTTAGCTCAGCTTCCTAAGTATGCAGGCAAGAGGTTCCTGTTCATACAGCCTCACTTGGTCCTGTTATAAGGACTGTTTACACAAGGTAGGAGACAGAGCCACACCCTTAAAGAGCAATTATGCCTCCCCCAGGTTGCAAGAACCCTCCTTAGGGGTACAAGAGCTAGCAAACTTGTTGATGGCCCTTTACAGGTTGTGTCTAAAGCGCTCTGATGAATAGGTGTTGACATTGCTAAGCAAAGCTATTACCAGCAGATTACATCCAGGAACCTGGATGACTGCAGGAGGAAGGCAACGTAGACCCTTGGACTTGCTGTACAACCCAATTACTACACAAAAGACTAAAACACAGGGTCATGGATAAAAGTGAATAAATGTTACTAAATTCTTATCTTAAACACACTTAAGCTTAAAGCAATTTAACTGAGGATTTAAGAGCATGTATGCTTTGTGAAGCTGTGGCTACCTGCTTCATTCTCTTGCTCTTATTTTTGCTTTTATCCTTTTAGTCTTGAAGAAGCCTAATTAGAAGCTTGAACAGGGCTCTCTCTCCCTGCCCTTAAATCAGTAATTGGCTTCAGTGCAGAGACTGTCAGGAAATTAACACATCACAACATGACAGCTGTTAATTTTTTCTCCTTATTTGTCATATGAATCACTGCTGATTTGCCAGAGTGCATAACAAATTAGTGGTCTGTAATCAGCGGCCTCCCTCCTGTGTACAGCACCTACTTGTTTTTCCCCTTTTCTCCAGAAGTCCATTACTTCACTGCTTCAGCAGGAATGACTGTTGCTAGGTGTGTCACTGTCAATAAATCAGAATAAGCAAATGCTAAAAGCGCAAGAAGCTCTTTAAACTTTGATGAAGGCTTTTAGTTACATTTTTAAACTTACAGTTGGAACTGGATTTTTTTTTTTAATTTGTCACTCCCTGGCATAACATACTGTCAAGTCTACTTGTATAGTCTTAAGGCCTGCATTCTTCACAATGTAGAGTTGAAAATATGATTTGCAAAGATTAAAAGAAGATACTTTTTGTGAAGACAACTCTTAAAACTGCAAAAGCAATAAATAACAATTAGACACAATGCACAATGTCATTTTCTTGTTGCCTTGAGTAATATTTACTGTATTTATGTGTAATAAACCCTATTTAATATGACTTGGTGTGCTTCTCACACCAATAGAATGATATATATTAAAAAACAAACAAACAAAAAGCTTAAGTCCAAAATTTTAAAAAAAAGGCAAAATTTGAAAAAAAGTAAGTTAAATTCTAACCATCTGGAATGAGGTAAAATGCTATCCGAGCATTTCTGCCCCCTCTTTTTTCTAGTTTGTGTGTTTTAGAAATGACGACATATATGACAAAGGCTACGAGAACAGGCTACAACACTGCAACAGACAGAACACTATATCTCTGAGCTATGCTGAGAACTGCTGTTCAAATGCCAGTTTAAGAGATCTACTATTGGTTGGTGCTCTCATCAAATTGCAAACACTTTGGAAATATGAAGTGGAAAAATAGAACCCTAAATTATCTGAAACACGTAACTAAATTGACTAGAACCATTATGTATTTAGTATCTTGCATCCTAGTTAAAGTAAAACCAGGAATATGACATATTTCTTTAACAAAAGAAAGTAGTATAGACTCTATGCTAAATTTCCTAATTTGTATTAAAATATGCTTGAAACATGCTTCCTAATTTGTACTGAAATACGCTTAAAGTTCAAGTTTTCTGTAACTTTTTTTTAAGTGTTCATCAAATAGCTTATTTCCTTATGATCTAACCTGAACAAGCAAGATATTTAAAAGCAAGGCCAATGGAAAATGTGGGATCCTATAACCTAAAGTAAAATGCTGCACAATACATACAGACTGTTTTAATATTCAAACACCTCACCTCCCCCTCCAGGAAGACATGAAAAGAAAAAAAGTATTAACTATTTTGGCATTTATTATATTTAAGTATAGATGCTTCAAATGGTACCTGAATGCTGTCTGTTTCTGAAGAACCGCTCCTTCATGCAACCACGCGACTCTGATGTAAGCAAGGTCATCGTCACATCAGGAGGCAGGGCAGGGGATCCCAGCTCTCCGAGGTCAGGCTTGTAAGGTGCTGGCGCTGATCCAGTAAAGCACTTACACACCTGTTTTGCATTTAAGGTAAGCATGTATTTAAGTGTCTCAGAGACAAAGTGCTCAGCCTTCCAGTGCTGTATGCATATGCTTATGAATAAGATTTATTTCATGATTCACAGACATCACACAATGAACTAGCACTGTACAGTACAGGCACCATTACAGTTCTCAGTAAGACTGCTTCACAATTATAATTTCAACATTTCAAAGTCTCTTCAGAAGGATTTTCCCTGCAGTTAATTGGTGTAAATACATTACATGTTCATACAAATACAAAACCGGTATTTTCATGACAATACCTAATTATTTTAAAAATCTAATGGTTTGGATTATTTTTTCAGTATTACATGTATTTTCTTCTACAACTTACATTAAAAAAACAATAAAGGTTAAACTACTTTTAGGATTTTAAAATAAAGCCTTTTTATTATTTCTGTTCTTAAATAAATGTTTTTTCTTCATTAAAAAAATGTAACATATTACAGAAATTTTGTTTCACTATTCAGTCTTAATACTTATCTTTCTTGAATAAAATGTAAAGTTTACATTTTTTCAGTGTGCCTTGGTTTAAAAACTCAACCTTATTATTATTATTTTTAAATTTACATTATGGAATTACTTTCCTTAGAATGACCTGGAATTAGTGATTATAAAGTGTGTGTAGTATAGGGCAACTCTCCTAGCCTTTTTGAAATGCCACTACAAAGTGAATCTCAATACTGACTGAAAGGAGTTCCTTGACCTGCTGTGGTACCGTCACACAGAGTATTAGGCATCTAGAAGTCTTTTATAGGTCTTCTGTAGCAGACAGCCTTTGTGCAGAAAGGTCACGAGTGAGCACTGTTTACTGAATCTATAAATTACTATTTTTTTTAACCTCACCAGATTCTGCATGTCAAAAGCAGCACTAAAAAATACTGTTTACTAATATGTCTCAAATTCAGACTTAAAACATAATTTTCAGCAACAAATTGAGACAGAAAAGAAACAAAAATCAATGAGAAAGAAAATATAAAATCAAAGTCACGTAGAAACACTGTACAACTGAATTACCTACAGGTTTTCAAACTCCCCATCATTAGAAAAACTGTTGTACAACAGCCAACAAATGTGAGGTCACTGTGCAGTTTTACAACATGTGCATCAAAATTTCTGGGTGTACCATCTTCAAAATAAGCCATCACTAATAAGAATTCAGAGCAGAGAAAATACCAGGTCAGAAAAGGAAAGAGTTGGCCACAGGTTACAGACAATGTGGCAGTTATGCCTTGCTACAGTTTTCTGGTGTTGGGCTCTTTACCTTTTAGGGCAAGATCCCAAGATTTTCATCGAGACACTTGTGTTGCTGATACTTGCTTAAGTGCCTAAGAGTTGAAGTGACAATGTTTGTGGTTCATACAGGCTGGCCACTGTGGTGGTGTTTAATAAATAATAAGCACGAGAAATTAAAGCAAGTATAGTAGACTTTGTATTCATTATTAAACTGTCTTCCTGCTCCCAAGAAGATTTCAGGAGCCCATTATTAGTGGTTTCAAAATTAAGAACAATGGATTTGGCAGTGACTATAAATATACAGTGAGCCATCATGTATATTTAAATAATGGAATGAGATGCTTTTGAGGGCAATTGATAACAGCAAGAAACTTTACTGGGAAGCCTTCAGCTGCCACTGTTTCCAGTATCATGCATCTACAGAGGCATCTCTTCACAAGTTCAGAAAATTTGCAAAAGTTAAAAAAAAAAAAATCCAATAAAACATGCACATGTAGAAGACTTAGAAGCAGGAAGCTTTTCTTAAGGGATGTAGACAGAGAACAGACAGGATTTATTTCCTGTTAATACACCAAAATTCTAAGGGTCACACCAAAACACTAAAAAGAATCATTATGCTGATTTACTAAGCCACACAAACATTCTAGCTCCCTAGACACCGACCTTGAGGCCTTAAGGAAGCTTTAAGGAATACATGTAATGAGCCTTACTTTCTCTAGTCATCATATCCTCTTCTTCTGCATTCATACTTTCTAAAAATTCCACAACAAATATTTTCACTGATCTCCATGAAATAATATTTAGATTGTGATTTACAGTTTTTTTTTTTTTTTAAAAGGTGAGTGGGAAGGACTTGGGCAATGATTTCAGGAGTCTTATTAGGCAGAAAAAGGAAGAGTCTTTCCAAACCGAAGAACTAGGTTTATTCAAATGCCATCTTATCAGGACTTGCCATGCTAATGCCTGAAATCCTAACAGTGTTTCGCCTCCTTGAAAAAGTGAGGGTGATCAGCAAGAGAGATAAAAAGAAGGACTTATTTCCCTGGTTAACATCCCTCTGTAACAATATTCACTTTTTTTTTTTTTTAACTGAAGTTCTTCAATGGCCATGAGAAATACACCCTAAAAGATAACTTCCCATTGCCTAACTCAGTGACTTAACATCAGTCTAAACTTTTCTTGTGACTACTGACAATTGGTACCAAAAGAAGAGAAATTAGAAGCTGTGTTGTATATCAAATAATCATAGCATTTCAAAACACCTTTTCTGTTTAACAAACATATCTGCATTCTCTTATGGTATGCTAGAATATCTTTAATTACAATGCTGTTAATTTGTTAAAGTCATATAGTCCATCTGGGATCCTCCAACTGTGGAAGAGTATTTGTAAAACTGGAGAACAGTATTAACACCTGTCAGAATGTAAAAGTCTGGCTCAGCCTTCAATTAAAGCACTGCCAAACATTTCTTTTTTTCTGTCACAGGTCTTTTTAAGGTATAACGTAGAATTTCTGCTCTGAGGGAGAACTAAACTAGAAAATAAGGACAAAGCCCACTGAAGTAAGTAAAACAGTAGTGGGAAGACTGTAAAGAAAAAAAAAGATGGTGTAAAACAAATCAGTAGTAGGTGAAAGCAGTTACCATGATAGTAGTGTGTTGACATCAGTTTCTCACGTTTCACAGCACTAAAACCAATCACCTGAAAAGGGCCAAATTGTCAAGTAATGGGGCAGTGTAGTCTGTCATTCTAGAGCAGAGGAGGGCAGGCTTAAATTCTACTGATGTCATGCCTGATCAATCACCAAACTGAACTGCAGCAATTAGAGGGGACAGTACGCAATCTGGGTGATGGTACAAAGGATGGGCTGGAAGATAACTGGCCATCTGGAAAGATATACAGCCCCTGGCAGGGACTGCTAGCATGGGCATGAAGCAGGTGAATGAAAGAACACCACAGCTATGTACTCTAGGTCCTCAGAACTAGCACTGTGTGAGTGAGAATTTAGAGTCTAATTAGCGAGAAATAAGAGTCTAGGGAAAAGTAAACTACACCGGAGAAAGGAAATGAGTATTAGCAAAAAGAGATAGTTTGTATTCCAGTGCATGCTGGAGTTTAAAGTAATCTTGAAAGATGTTTGTTTTAGGACAGAAAAGAGCTTTGATATTCCTAAAAATTCCTCTCTATTAGGTGTCCCTGGAAGGGATTTATATTAGAAGAAACCTGGAAGAGCCTATGCAGTTTCAAAATTGATTATTAGATTATTTTCTAGAAGAACGGGAGTTGGATTTGTTTACCTCTATATCAGAAATTTCATGGAAATCTATTAGCATGTGTTTCATAAGACATGAAGATGAAAGTACCAGAATTCGTTCTATTCAAGAAGGTGGTTCTGAAACCGAGCAACAGGGTGGGGGAGGTACTGTGCAAGTTATTAAGAAGCTTTATGAATCAAAACAGTCCAATCTACTTTGGGGAAAATGGTGATTGCTGCATTATTCAGTGACAATTGCTGAGTTTTTTTCTGCATTACAGAATCTCCATATTTCATGTTGTAAATAGAAGGAAAACAGAAAATAGTGCTAGTCCTAAAATCTGGAAGCCAAAGCTAAGGAATTTACTCTAAATCACAGAATGTTTAGCTATTAGATGACCTATAAACATTTTGTTTCATGAGTGAATGTTTAATCTAGCACAATACTGTTCCAAAGGAAACTGTTAATAGTAGCATTTTGCAGGAGTTATGTGCATGTCCCCACTGGACCTCTAAATGAAGTCTGCATAAGGACTGTAAGGGTAGCAACCCTGCAGCTACAGCTATAATTATCAGGATTTAATGGTGTTTATGAATGACTTGCTATGAGTCAAGGAATAATAATACGTCTTATTAAAAATTTATTCCAAGTTATTTTTATAAAACTTTACTCATTTACATGTCACCAATGATTTTTCTTTTAAATGAAACAACAGAACAATCAGGAACACTTAGTCTTAAAGAGAAATCTGAGTATGGGGTCATTTTTGACGACTTGGTAAAACAAACTGGTAATAAAGCAATTAAGAATGTAAGCCTAAAAGTGAATGTGTTGTGTAAAAACACAACAAAACAAAAACACTAAAGAATTAGCTTCTGAAAAAAAAAAGACCTTTAGTGCCATATAAATAATGCTAAATTCCAGTTTGGAGTTGTATCCATATTTAGATGCTGTCTGATTCACTAAGATACATGATCATAAATCTTTTCAGCAGCTAGTGGCAAAACATGATCCAAGTGGAACTACAGCCAGATGGCACTTGTGATTAGTGAAGCATGGCTATCAGATCAACCACAAACCTGAATAAGCTAACGTGGTTCAAGATGCATTAACTAATAACTCCCAGGAAGAAAACATTTCAAATTGAAAGAAACACAGGGAATGTTTTTTCTTGACAAGCTTAATAGGAATAGCTAGTCATCACCCCATTAGAATATACTAATAAGAATAACATAAAGGAACCTAATCAATTCTGGGTCATGGAAAAAGGAAGTGGGGAATAAAAATTCTCTTTTAAAATTTTCTTCAGATACCATTACTGGTTTAGATTCAACACAGCCAATCTAGTCTGATATTTCTGTACTCTTTTCACTCTAAATTCCACTCGCTAGCAAAATATTTAAAACATTACCTAAAATCTAACAATCCTAAGTAACTAAGGGACTTTCTCTTCTAGAAAGTCTACACGTTGTGTTATTTTACAATACAGGTAAGGGAGAGAGTGCGATTTTAAAGTCAGGACAGGATAACAAATATCAGGACTCCTAGATTCTGCACATATCTACCACTGATTAAATACCCATTTCTAAGAAAGGAAGGAAAATGAAATATATTGATTATTCAAAAACATTCACAAATGTCTTTGGCTTGTCTTCTACTTATGATCAGCTTCCCAAGAACCTGCTAGTGAAACTCCGAGCAATGCAATGTGGTTAGTTAGGAGGTCTGGTGCATTTTTGCTCTCTAATTGGACACCTTTGGCAACCAGTTCAATGCAACTCACAAGTGATTTTGCCTAGCCTAATATTTTGAAGTTCACAGTGGAGAAGCAGGTTTAAGAATCAGCATTGCCATAATAGGAAACAGTGAGGAAGGAGTAAAAGTGAGAAGCAATGAATGGACATACAAACGTATGCTAGTAAAAGTACCAACACCTATTTTTATGTGATGAACATTTGAGTGTTTATGATTAAAACATGGTTTTAAAAAGTGTTATCAGAAAGCATATCTGAAAAAGGACACAAATACACTCAAATAAAAAAATAGTCTCTGTAAAAATGAATAATTGGAGATTTTTTTTTCCCATCTCATCACTCAGTTCTGATCCTTAGCTAACCCTCAAAGAAATGTTGTTGTAAAAGTTGATTAAGTGCACACATGATTATTTGAGAGCTGTTAGGTAAGTGCAAAGTACTGTTACTATAGGTTAATATTTTGCTCTTAGGGTATAGCCATGTTTGACACAAAGGCACACTACATTCTGAGGCAGTTTCAAAGCCCAGGGCTCTATCCCACTTTCACTGAAGTAAACGGAAATCTTTCTATGGGTTTTAACACCCCACAGATACAGATGTATGGAATAAAGCTATCTCACAGCTGCATTAGCATGTAACTCTGGCTCAAGATAGCTAATCTGTCTTGCAAGCCAAGTCTCAGGCAAGCATTAACTTTATTATTATGAGGTTGACTTCATTAGGTCAGCAGTTATCTAGCCTGGGAATCTTCAGAGAAATGCCTCTTCTCTGTATAGTATTAACCACAAAAAACACAGGGAATTCATAAAAACAACTGAGTTCAAAAGCAGCAAGTACCCGCTGGTTCTCAAGGATATCATGCAAGTTCACAGGGACTCAGTATTATTCCACAGGGCACCATAAGCCTGTGTTTTGCTCTCTGTCCTAGAGATAGGATATTTGAGCTACTTCTTCCAGATGACACTTTCTCGCTGCTATCAGTAGCATTACAATCACGTCATATCATCATGTTACAATCAGACTCTTGTTCATAGGACCTCAACAGCTTGCTAAGAGCTTTCTCATCTCTGCACAAGCACCTTGATTCCATTTTGAGCCACTGCACATTTATCTGACATGAGATACAATACATAAAAACAACTAAGAAGTCTGAAAAAAGCCTACCAGCTGTCAGAGCTGCAGTTAGCATAAACAACTATGTTATTTCCACATTATACAGAACAGGAAGAGTTGTCCAAAGCTTTCTCTCTGAAGTCTCTCTAGAAGTCGCTCCTTATAATCCAAACTGGCCCACATTTGGGGCCTCTCCAGGGATGCAGGAATACATCTGTTTGATTTAGAGGACTGAGATGTGAAGGGATGAAAAGCAATAGTTAGTTTCTCTGGAACTGCCTAAAGTTTAATCTAGCTGAATTGACCACGTAATTAACTATGCTGCACTTTTAGAGACTTGTGCAGACACTTTCATTATTTTATATCGGAGCAAAGAATGTTTAGAGCTGGATTTGAAATAAGAATTCTAAACTCAGAATTGTTTGGACTTACTTCAGGATTATTTCACTTATCAGAAAACATACCTCACAGAATCACAGAATCACAGAATCGTCTAGGTTGGAAGAGACCTCCAAGATCATCTAGTCCAACCTCTGACCTAACACTAACAAGTCCTACACTAAACCATATCACTAAGGGCTACATCTAAACGTCTTTTAAAGACCTCCAGGGATGGCGACTCAACCACCTCCCTGGGCAGCCCATTCCAATGCCTAACAACCCTTTCAGTAGAGAAGTTCTTCCTAACATCCAACCTAAACCTCCCCTGGCACAACTTTAGCCCATTCCCCCTCGTCCTGTCACCAGGCATGTGGGAGAATAGACCAACCCCCGCCTCCCTACAGCCTCCTTTAAGGTAACTGTAGAGAGCGATGAGGTCTCCCCTGAGCCTCCTCTTCTCCAGGCTAAACAACCCCAGCTCCCTCAGCCGCTCCTCGTGAGACTTGTTCTCCAGACCCCTCACCAGCTTCGTTGCCCTTCTCTGGACTCTCTCGAGCACCTCCATGTCCTTCTTGTAGCGAGGGGCCCAAAACTGAACACAGTACTCGAGGTGCGGCCTCACCAGAGCCGAGTACAGGGGGACAATCACCTCCTTAGACCTGCTGGCCACACTGCTTCTTATGCAAGCCAGGATGCTGTTGGCCTTCTTGGACCCCTGAGCACACTGCTGGCTCATATTCAGCTGCCTCTCAACCAGTACTCCCAGGTCCTTCTCGGCCAGGCAGCTTTCCAGCCACTCATCTCCCAGCCTGTAGCGCTGCTTGGGGTTGTTACGCCCCAGGTGCAGGACCTGGCACTTGGCCTTGTTGAACTTCATGCAGTTGACCTCAGCCCATCGGTCCAGCCTATCCAGATCCTCCTGCAGAGCCTTCCTTCCCTCGACCAGATCGACACACGCACCTAACTTGGTGTCGTCTGCAAACTTACTGAGGGTGCACTCGATCCCCTCATCCAGGTCATCGATAAAGATATTAAAGAGGACCGGCCCCAGCACTGAGCCCTGGGGGACTCCACTAGTAACCGGTCTCCAACTGGATTTGGCTCCATTCACCACATACCTGTAGATTATGACTACTGTAACAAGAGCTATGCACAAATTTCGACTGTAAAGTGGTATGTGTGAACAGTGAAAGAGTGGGTCCTGTTCACTGTGGCAAGAATATTTTACCTAGCGCATGCACAGAAAAAAAAAGTCCATCTACTAAGTAAGATACCATTGCTTTAAAGAAGATCTGAATCTTTTATCTGGCCTTTTTCTCAAGTAAAAGAATGGATGTTTTCCTACTTATATTTACTCTTCTTTTCTACCTCTTTTCCAGCAGAGGAGAGAAAGAGTTGGAAGAACACAGTACTGCATCACGCTCCTTTATTTTTTGTAGAACAGAGGTAACTCTTGCAAATACTACTACTACTTGATTTTATCTGAGGCCAGACACAGCTAAAGGAAGTTCTGATCTATATAAACTATAGAAAGAGAAGAAAGAAAATAGGATATTTGTAACATATTAGTAAGATACATTTAATTATACTTGAAGTAAATATTAAATTAAAATTATATTTGTTACATCTATCAAAAAAGAAAGACTACACAGATAGTTTATGGGCACAAAGTCCTCCAGGGAGTGTCACAAATTCACTTGATGTCCTTGAGTAATGAAGTTTCCATTTGAATCTCAGATTTAGCTTAAAGATGTGTAAAATCATATGCAGACAAGAAGGCAGGAAGGGAGAGTTCCCTACTGCCTATGCATCTGAGCACATTTCCATTCATTGTTTATTCTAGTAAATGTATTGAAACACATTGTGTTGAAAAAATAGCTAGTATTGGTGTTTCAAACACTCATATTCAAAAACTAGTAATTGTAAATCTTTAAAGTTTAAGTCAAAGCTTTCTTACTTTCTTCATCTGCAAGCATTGACACTTTAGCCACAAATACCTGACTTCTTTGAATATGAGTATCCCATCCCCAAGGCTTTTGATGAGAGGTCCATGTTCATGACATTTGGATTGTATTCCAACTTTTTTGTGTTTTTACACTGTTAGTAGTCACAACCATGTTACCAGGGCTAGCAGTTTACTTAACTTCTTAATTATTTCTGTGATCTTTTCTTCAAAATCTTTTTGTGATTTTTCATAAAATTTTCCGTGCTTTCCTTTCCTTAAATTTCATTACATTTCGTTTTAGATTCAGAGTTCCTTTACAATGTTTTTCCTTTCAGCTGTGGATGCAGTTTGCATTTCTCTCGTGTCAACTTTAGCTGCTCACTTCTCCATTTTGTATCAAATTGCTGTAATGCAATCCCATTTCTGTCACATGATGCCCCACGTATTTTTTCACTAGATGAGAGCATATTGTTTCTGATTGATTCGATGTAGTTACTTGAAGTCACACTTGAAACTAGCTTCTTATCATGACTGAAGGTTTCTCTGTTAGAAGCTCTGTCTGAAGCAATGCCCAGAAGACTGAATTTTTGGTGAAATAATATAGCAGTGATTTCTTGAGAAGGTTCCCCTAGCTTTACAAAGAGTCAGGCACACTTTTTTCTTTATCATCCTAGACATGTGCTAGCTGATAGCTTTACTGTTTTGGCAGCAATTATCCAATTCATCTCATCCTCATGAAACCTTCCCTCCCTGCCTCCAATTCTGATGTAAATAAAGAACATCACATTATACGTGTTGATTCAGTCAGAAAGAAAAATCCATCCTTAATGCTGAGCTGCAAATTCAAGATCTCCCACTGTGCCTGAAATCAGGCCATTCATGGCATCAACAGCACGCTGGGGAGCCACAGAGATGGTAGGGTGAATTCTTTCACAGAGCTTGCAGAGTAGAGAATCCCTCACACAAGTTTTCTATCTCGGCTCCTAACACATTATTTTTGCTGAGGACAGACAGAACTTCTGAACTAGATTCTTGACACAGCACAAGGTGTGGAGGCCAAGTGATGATGAGACTATGACAAGAGGAGGCTCTTACTACACTTTTTCCAGGTCCTCCTGCTCTTCTTGAGCCTAGACATAAGCAGGTACTGACTGCAAACTATACGTATTCTCAACTAGTCCTTGGCTGTTTCAGTTCTGGAAAGTGCTCATATGTCAGACACTGCCTCTCAGGAACAAGACAGCACTACGAAGCCCGTATCCAAGCAAGATGAAGACGGAAAAATTCTCCTGAGCTCCAAGTGCACCAATGGTAAAACTAAAGAGTTTTTTTTTTTTTTTTTTTTTCTTTCTCCTACCATGGGGAACCCAGCAGTTTTCTGGGTTTAGAAACACTTCACATTTGTTGATGGGCAGGTGCCATGGACCTCTTGCCAGTTTGACCGAGCCATCTATTTGCAGATAGATAGCCATAGCCATACCTTTCCATCTGTTTGTCTCTATACACTTATGAATCATACATATTCTGTGCGCAACTGCTTCATGAAGAACTGTACTATACTGTAAGGTTTTGCTTTGAGGTTGCTACCATTTTGGCATTCTCATGTCAAAAAAATACAAAAGAAACTTAGCCTTGTCTTAATTGGAGACAAACCGAATTGGAAAATAATGTAGGTGACAGATTTTTTTTTTCCAATTTTCTTTGCATAAAAGCTGTACCTGCTCTATGACTTCATTTACTGTGGTATTAACTTGTGTACAAAATGGAGATAATATAACTACATTTCTTTCCTTCTTAAGTGATCTACAGTATATAGACTGATAGGGTACATAGGAATTATGCATTTTTAATAATAAGGCAACAGACCTGTAAATATTTCAAACTTCTTAAGAATTAATGTATCAGTGATAACAAATTGTTAGGACTTAACACTTAGAGCGATTATACATGCGCTTAATGTATTTTTTGAAGTTCAATACAAAGCGTCACAAGGTATTAGATATTTCCTGTTTGCAATCAAAGAAAATTCTCAGAAACATTAGAAAACTTAAGGAGAAAAAAATCCCAATCTGAAGAAAAAGTTCCCATTACATTATTTTCTTGCAATGAAGATTATGGGTCAACTGAGAGTTAATTTTATTTATATGAAGGTACATATTCTCAGCTCTACAGAAAGAATAAATTAAAGAGTTTATTCATGAAAATGTTAGTGAGATTATATCTGAACAATAAAGATATTTTTTAAAGAATAAAATATTAAACAGATGCCAGTGTTTCCTTAGCTACATAAATGGCCTGATACGGAAGACAATCAGGTAATAGCTTTGAGCTGTAAATGTTTGCAACAAAATGTGAAGTCATATAAATCTCACTTGGATTGCATTTCATTACAAACTCAAAATGCAGAACAAGCCTGTTGAAAGCCTGTTAAAGTTCACAAATCTTTTCAGAAACTCGGGGTTGAGTGGGCTGATTTATACGCCTCTTTTCAAATCATGGAAAATTCTATTTTTTGAGAGGTTTACAGTTTAAACAAAAACCTTAGTTAATGTCACAATTTTTCAGCAATTGTTTTAAAAAATGATTTACATCCAAAACTCATGTCAAAGTGTTGTAAGTTCTTTTTAAGGAAATCTAATTAAAAACAAACAAACAAAAAACCCACAACATATTTCTGGAGTAACTACATACTAGCTGGGCTGGAAATTATTAGTTATATCTAATACATATGGAAAGCAAGAACTGTAGCACTGCATGGTCCAAAATCAGATACCTATAATCTTAATTTGCAGAGGTATTAAAAAGAAAGCACATAATGATTCCTTTGCCTCTGATTTTAGGGAGACACTTACCCACTGGGGAAAGATATGGTCAGCGGGTGCATGTTCATAACTGGATGTAATGAACAACAAACCCAGTTCCCCCCACAGAGCTTCCAAGTGACCCCACGACCCAGGAAATTTGCTCAGGACTGGCCTTCTCACACCACGCTTCTGTGGGCTAAGACAGCCACTAGGTAAAAGTCAATGGGATCAGATAAGTAGATGAGAAAACAAAGGATTGTTCTGACCATTCCGTGCGGACTGTTCATTCATACAATGCCAAACAGAGTTTCATGGAACATTTGACTTCCATCAGCTAGAGTACTCCAAGGTTTTACATACTCACATACTTGCTTAAGGATCATGGCATAATTTATTTGTTTCTCTGAGTGGGCCCTAAAATAGCTTGTCCCAGAATGTTTTTTGCCTGTTTCAAAGTAATTGGGTATCTTTCTTTTAGAAAGCTGCACTAATAACCCCCTCAGGACTTCCTCATCCCTCTCTAATTTGTGAATGAAGGAGTAATATGGATCTCTGTGGATAGCGATTTCTGTAAAGGAAAAAGGTCTACTTAGGAAGCTATGTCTCCTTATCAAGTAACATGTAGAGGAAATGATTTTAGAGGACTATTTAATTCTGCACTTAGGTGTTTCTCATTATCAGGCTTTCTAGCACATGGATTAGTAGCAATTTTACTGTTCCAGAGCTTTTGTCATTAACAACATCCCACCTACAGCAACCTCTGTTAGTCAATAATAACAGCTTGTTTAAAAATAGCAGCATCAACCTGTTTGCACTGTTATTATCTGTCCATGGCTTGTTTCCCCACAAGACTCTGGGATGGTGCATAGCCTGCCTTTCCTTGGCCTTCTCTAAATCCCTGTCTTTTTGTAAAGTATGTTTTAAGATCAGGAGAGGAGTCAGACGTATCTTTAGCAAATACTAGCAGTGTAATTGCAATGCTGCTACAGTCCTCAACAGTAAAATACAGCAGCCAGGAGGAGCTGTATATTCATTAGTCAATAAAGTATTACCACACATTTTATTGAACTGTAACCCTATTTTTCCTTGATGAAGATGTTGTGTAGCTTTCACCTTCACATAAATCTGAGTGATTAATTTAGCAATCAAAGTTGGAATAAGGAGATTCAGGCCAAATTCCAATCCAGCCTTTCAGCATCATCTCATCTCTTTGCACTTCAGACTCAGGCTCAGATATTCAATTTTATTATAAGAGAGTTTTAAAAACAAATAGTTATATGAATGGTGGATTTTATAGGGCTACATCTTTCTTACATGCCACTAAGTCTTCTTTTTTATCCTGCAAACTGACAACTAGCACATTCAGTTAGATGCTCTTGTTTGTGAATACAGAAGGTGAATAAAAAGACATTGCTATGCAGCATAAAGACAATTTATTATGCCAGTCTACTGTATCTTACTCTGTAGATTAACATAAATAATTGTAATACTGCACTGCACTGCAATAGAATATGCTTAAAGCTAATTGAAGACAAAATGAATATAGTTTTTATATTTCCTCATGAATTACAGTTAACACTCCTGTTTTGTGACAGAAACCTAGAATTAAAGCACAAGAAACAATTAATGCTATAATTATGTGTTCCTAAACTTAAATTCAAGAGCATTGGCAAATTATTGTCAGAATATTTGCATACAAGCTGAACAATTAAGTTGTCAGCTGATTCTATTCCTGCCTCTTTTTTTTTTCCAACTTGCTAATTTTTTAATCTATTTTGTTATCAGAGCCAGTCAGAACTTTCAATACTATTTCACTGCTTAATTTAAAATAGCATCAGTAAAGATACACTACCTAAAGGAAGAAGTGAAATATATTGATATTTTTAGTATATTTCCCTTACTATCAGGGTACCTGACAGTTCTAGGAAGTGAATTAATAGCATACATGGTAAAAGAATGGTAGACTTCTGTCAACTGAGAGCTGCAGCAAAACCTTGATTCAGTTACGCTAGAGGTAGTATTTTGATCACAGTGTTTCACTGTATTTTTTCCCTAACATAGAAAACTAATAACTCTTGGTTCATTAGAGATATCATTAAAAGTTTTCTGTTTTTTTAAATACAAGAAAACATTTGACCTAAAAGGGTAAATACATTGATTCTCACAAATAGAGAGTGAATTTTCCAGTGCTAGAAAAAAATAATAGTACAGCTTATTTCACAAGAAGAACCCACTGAAAACAGTATCCCAATTTCCTGCAGACACCAACTGTCAAACTGAGATATGTCACACATGAAAATTCAAACTCATTTCTCATCTAGTTTTACTTCTGCTCTGGCCCTGACATTAGCAGATTTGATGTCTGCAAGGGAAAAAAAAATCATAAATTTAATTTCTGGAAACCACTGACAAACACATCATTTTTTTTTTCCCTTTCCTTTTTTTTTTTTTTTTCCACCTTGAATTAAGCAATTGGATCTTTGAAAAAGCTATATATAGATTTATTTTTTTTTTTTAATTGACCCATTATTTTGCTTGCTTTCACTGCCAGAACCCCCTACTGCAAACAAGGATAAGGATGCTACCTGGACTTCATTTGATGAATAGTTTTAATTAAAATATTCTGTACCATAAGTATTTTAATGTTACAGACAAACCAAAGGTATGCAGTAATAAATTAAATTATACATTTAAATTAACCTATAAATATGCTATAAAATTGACAGGATATTTTTAAGATAGGGAATGAGACATGGATTGCTAATTATGTCAATTAAATATCATGAGTAAAAATAAATGACAATCAATACCCTAGAACCATTTTGTAAAAAGAGAAAAAGGGAGGAAATATAATATCATTTAGATGTCTATAAAAGTGAAAAATTATTAGCAAGTTAGAGTGCTGATTCTTCTATTGTAATAAAATGATAAGCAGTAGAACATTATACTTTTCATCACGGCTGGCCATAAATACTGTACATATACTGTGCTGGCATAATCCATTATGGGATTCTTCTATTTGGGTCTATTATGCTCAGGATAATAACATGTTTAATTTTTACTAATAAAATTTCCAGTTTTTCTGCTCAGAGTCTGATCTAGAAACTACTGAAGTCAATGGAAGCTTTTTCTGCATTTAATGAATTTTAGATCAGCCCTTACTTTAAATATATATGACTACAAGAAATAAATGCAAGTTGCAACAGTGTCATAGTTACATACACGCATTCAGTGCCTCAACCCCATGGACCCTTTCTCTGTATGAAAAAACACAGGGGTTTCATCCTATAAGAAGGATATCTGAACCAGCATTACCTCATATGTCACAGGACACCTACCTGAAATAATTACTTCTTCACATCATAAGAATATTAAGGCCAGCTAAAAGATGCAGTGTTGTTTTTTCTGCCATGCTGTGTTAGGGGATAGCAAACATGCAAATTGGGAAAAAAACTACTGAATTACTGTCTCAAAATTGTTTTTATATTATTAACGTCACACCAAATATATGAATTTACTGTCCAACTTCTTCACTATCAAAAAGGTAAAAGTAAAAAAAAAAGAAAAAAGTGAAGATAGGACTTCATCATGGAGATCTGGGCTAACATTCATTATCAGATTCATATTAAAAGCCTACTCCATGTCATTCAATCACATATTTTCCTTCTAATTAAGGCATATTCACTTTTTTGCTAATTAGGTATCCTTTGTTGCACAATGTTTGCTCTAATCTTTCGGAATCTCTCTCAATATCCAGTCATTGCCTTCATTACTGGCTCCCCTAGAATCCAACCAAAGCATGTTATTTTTTCTGCTAATTATATCCTCATTTACAGATTGTTGCCTTCTCTGATTGGCTCTTTAAACCAGTTGCTATGACTTCATTAGCAATGTCTTCTGACCCTGTTATTTCTAGTGACAGGATTTGCTCCGCTTGTCCTGTAGCACTGTATCCCAGGGTCACTCCTCTCCCGGGTTGGAATAGTGTCAAACACGAAAGGTTTAGGGCAGAGAAAATCACTGCTGAAGTTGCTAATTGCCACATGCAGCAATGCTACAAATTAATGCTTCTAGCAGTTTAGAAAAAAATGTGTGTTTTAAAGGTGTCATTAACAGGTTAGTTTCATTTATAAATGTGCTCGACAAAAAAAAAAAAATCAAAAAAAGATCACAGTGTGGTTTTGCTTTTGCAATCTCTCCATCAAATAAGTGTTTTTAAATCATGTAGGATTGCTTATCATGCTATATGGCAATAAAATTACTGTATGAAGCATTCTTCATCTAATTTCTAAACAAATTTTCCTACTTTAACTTGAATCTCAGAATCTCAAATTGTGTTGTTATTTGATTTCTAACCTGTCCTATAGAAACAGTGGTCTGCCTTAAAACAACAAGTATTATACTTCCAGGCATTTTTTCAAAAATATTTTAAGTGATTATAGAAGAACAGCATATTAAGGGAAAATTAAAACACATGAAACTGCAGTGAAGTACTAACACTATGTTTACATTAAATTAGAGAATGATATGAGATTACAATTTTCACGGGGTGCAAAATGCATTTTGTGGTAATTGTGTTCCCCACTTCTAGTCTCCTAGAAATCTGAATAATCCATTACGAGAACCAGAGAGTCAAGCATATAGCAGAGTTTAACACAAGTTAGTTAATATGAAAAACGCTGTATCTAGTTGTTTGCAAAATTACTTTTGTTGATTAAAAGGCTCTTCAGAACTTCCGGCTTGTGAAAGGTTTTTAAATTGTCTAATGCTGATTGTGATTGCTATGCAGAAAAAAGGCAATGCGAAGCAAACCATTATATCACTGAATCTTTGTTAAGCAGGCCTTGAAAGTGCTTGACAGCATAATTAATCTTGTGATATGAACAAAGAAACCAACTCAATAGTATTGAAGATGCTTATTAAAAATACTAAATACCTTTTTCCACTTAAGAACCTTTTGAAACACTGTGGAAAGTGCCATTACCTTTTTTTGTTTTGTTTTTGCAGTATTTTAGTCTAAAATTGATACAAGGGGGACACAGTATGAAGAAAAGAATAAAGCGGATGACAATAAAAATTAGTTTGAAAAACAGTGCTCCCTGATTTGGATTGTCAGCTAAGCAACCTCCAAGCTTTACAAAAGACTCCTGCACACACATACACTCTCCACTGCTGCTAGCTCCAAAAGTTATTTAAAATAATGACTGGTGGTCAGTCATATTACATTTTCAAAGTAAACCCTAATATAATAATTTATATTTAAATGGACAACATCAATTTTAATTGTTGTTTCTGCCTTATATGGTGACTATATTGTGTGATGCTATACCAGAGAAGATCATACACCTAAGATTCCCTGATACAGTGGGACATGTTTGTGGCGCAAGCTATTCCCAAATGCCCTGAAAGACCCTATAGAAAGATATGGATACTATGCTGTGACCAGCAGCTGGAAGCAACTATAGCCACTGCTCGTAACATTAATGTTTGTAATATGCAGAGAGAATGAGTGAAACAAGCTTTCCAAACAAAAGCTACTGACTTTCAGCAGAATGTACAGTTTTCTTTGAAAATCATAAAAATTGATGATCACGGAAACTAATGTTTAGAAAAATACCTCACTTTTGATGCTCCTCAGTTTATTAAGAACTCGATACTGTAGCAAATTTTAACGTTATCTGTTTAGGGCCAATTTATTTATTTAATTCTGGAAAGGATAATTATTCAACTAGAACTCAATCCTGAAAGACAGTTAAAACTAGGAAAAAACAGGCAATAGACCAGTTATAGCCTAACAAACCCTATGCTTTCTATGGGAGAAAGTCTAAGTAAGCTAAATGACTGGATCCTCTCATGGGATGACTGGAAGTGATTCCTTGTGTAAACTGTGAGGCAGCTAAGGAGTCAATCCAGGAGTATCACAGTTTTACGGGAGATGGGATATGGGGATTTGGTCTTCACAATCTCTTGAACCCATGAAAGATGTTTTATTAAGGTCAACTGTTCTGTATACCTAGATAAAAGACTACAGAGCAGGGAAGAATGAATATAATGAAAACAAAACAAAACAAAAACCACAAACAAAACAGCAGCTCTGAACTTCCATTCAAGTGTATCATTTTAAACAATATATTGGCCATGTCTGCTCTTTACTTCACCCATCTAGTTTTTCTTTCCTGAGTCATAAGCACTGCAAGAGCTTTCTCTGAGGTAAGTTTCACCATGTTATGAAAAGAAACATACTGCACAGCTCTGTATTATGCAGAAGCCTCCACACACATACAATACTCAGCATTAACACTGCTTTAGACTGCATGATCTTTGGAGAGGACACTGTGTTATGTTACTTTGAAAATTACATGTACCACAGTACAGCCCTGCTTTTGATCAAGGGCTCCAGATCTTAGCTTAAACACAACCTACCTACCTTCACAGTCAGCGGCCAGCAAAACATGCATCAAGCCCACGAGCAGGAACATGTTGAATAACAGCCTTCTTTTAAACATTTCAGATATTTGCAGCTGAGGTCCGAGAAAATGCAAAACCTGTTGATTAAAATATAGGTTGAATTTGTGAGTAAACACACCTTATTTCGGTAAAGACCTTGAAGGTTTTTAATGATCTCTAAAGGCATTAAAAGCAGGCTGTGTTTCATTTTAATAACAGTGAATCAGCTCTGGGGTTGACTGTCCTCGCTCAGGCAAGGCTTCCTGTGACATATGGCAATCTTGCCTGAGCACAGACAGTGTAGGAGGCTCTGATGGCAATCGTTACTGCAATTAGCAAACCACACTATCATATCCATGTTTTATGTTATAGTTCTGATTCTAAACACTGGACCTTTTCTTGAATCCTCTATGCACAGAACCCTCATTAATTAAAATCAAACAGCAAGAAATATATAAAAAAATAGATGGCATAATATGACTCATGTTATTTAATTAATGGGTAATTCCTCATACCAATATGCTGAGAAAGCTTGAACTTGACCTTTAGGATTAAAAAATTCACCATGTGAGAAAATTTGCCTTCTTCTAATCACATTTCTCCCCAACAGATTTTAAGTATATAAGTATAGTATAAGTATATACTTAAAATCTGTTGGTAACATGTTTAAGTACATACAATCCCTAAGATTGTAAGCTGCTGTTGCTATCCATATCAAATTAGATAATGGCATGAACAAAAAATACCTAGCGGCACACACATCAATATCAGAATATACAAAACTCACTTTTCACCATAGTTCCTTCAGGTCATGACAACAGCCCACCAGCAACAACTTTCTCCTGTCTCTGTCTTTCTTCAGTCATTCACTTGAAAATTACCACACAGGTATCATTTGTTGAGCCATGTTAAGTGTAGGAGCACATGCAGACAAAGTCTGTATTTCATAATAATTCAACAACGTGGATTTTGGCCTTAAGGGTACATTCATTCAAACAAGATAATAGCAGTAAAAAGCCCATGAGCAAAATCTTGCAAGCTTACAAAAAGAGATGTTCATTCAGGGGTGAACACTTTATTTCAAGTTTAACAAATTTCATTTTCAAAGAATTGCCAACTCATACAAATTTGTCACTAATCTTGAAATTGGAGATCCTTTTCTTCCTGCTCACAATGCTAGGAGAAGACAAATGGTTCCTCACTATAAGTTAAAGTGGTTTGCTCTCAGCTACTGAAGCTTTTCCTCGGCTTAGATAGTCACTTCCTCCCTGTTCTTGCTAGAAAGCTGTAAAACATGCTGTATCTATATTGTCCTCACGTACTAAAGGACGATATCCCTCTATAGTCCATATTCTTTATCCACAGACACTTGAAGCATCACAAATGCTGCAAGTACCATTAGGGAGCCTCATCACAGCTTAGGAATCCTTACGTGCTGTCTGAAAGACTGCCTGGGGAACCTGAAATCCAAAACCATCCTCGGCTTTCAAGATAGCAAGGTCTGGTCTACAACGCCACTTCCTGATGATACACCCTTATACCCCAACAAGTCTGAAGATCATTTCAACCATACACACATAGGCAATTTGCCAGGGAGACTTCATGCCCCCAAGAGGAACAAAAGACTTTGCTCAGCTGCCACGATTGGGAACATGAAGACACAAAAGACCTATGGCAGCGCACACTTCCAGAAGCTGAGAACACAGCAACTTCTCCATCAGGTCACTATGAGGTCCCTCCTCCCACCTTGTGGCTGACCTTTCCTGGCTGAGCACACCTGATGTAATCTGCTAAACACACCTTTAAACACAATGGCCACTCATTTTCACCTAGTAACCTGCTTTTCTACATTAGCATCTCCAGGACCAGAATGTCATGGCAGATAAATGGTGGATATCCCTTGGCTAAGAAGAGTTGCTGTTGGACACCAGGCCTAGAAAAGGTGCCATATATAACTGACTTTGACAACAATGACTTTGTTTTCACTTTTCCTTGAATCTGACAATTACAGGGAAAAATGCAGTCCACGTTTTACCCCTGCATTCTTTTTAAGAATCTGTGGGTGGACAACCCAGAGGTAGGAGTCCTCATCCAGATATGAAGGGCAGAGAGGAAAAAGGGCCCCCAATTTTGTTTACCTTTTTTTCCACAGATATAAACCGATGCTACAGGAGCATCTTCTGTTTCTCAGGTACTTTGAAATAGAACATGACCAGAACAGCCTGTGTTTACATTCCTTGTCTTGAAGTGTTTTGCACCAAATGAAAGTCTTAAGAGGATCAATGCATTAATTAAATATGCACTGATCCTGAAATATTCCACATACCCCTCAATAAGGGAGGGTGTCTTTATGACAAGCCTGCGTCTAGCCTGCTCTGGCCCCTATAAAACAAAGGGGACTGTATGAAAATAGCATCTAGTTGTACACTTTGACTCCTGTATACTGACTCCAGTAAGTTGGGCTCTATTTATATATTCTGACTACATTTTGACTAATACGTGCTGGGTTGTATGTAAATGTTTCTTGCTGTTGGATTTTATTCATTTATTTATTTTTATTCTCATAATGGAGCTGTCAGTCCTTGGAATGTCATTAAATGCAAGACTACACAATCATCAGCACGCTCCCACTGCAAGGCCAGTTCAGTTTGTTTATATTTGACAATAAGCAGTTTTTATGTTTAGTCCAAACACTTCTGTGTTTTACAACACCTCTCTCAAAGCCTTTAGCTCCTTTCTCTCGGAAAGCTGATGTACAAGGCCACCTAGCCATTCCCTGTTCTTGGCAAGAGGGAGATCAGTGTATCTTGGTGCAAGCTAATAGCTTTCCATGGATGAGAAAACACTTTTCAGTTGTGGTCCTCTTACACAGTGGAAATGAGGAGGGGAAACCAACGAGATTAACTGCAGATTCTGAGGAGTCACAGGATGAGGGAAGAACAGAAAGTCTGAGTAAACCTTCCTCGGGTCCAGTCTTGACATTTGGCAAATATTTAGAGAAATAGTATACTTCATTCCATGTTTCATGCTTAACCCTTCTTGGACCAAAAACTGCTGCTTGGACCAAAAGGTGCAGCTATAGCACAGCAAGCAGAGGAAGTTGGGTCAGAACGGCCAAGGTAGAATAAAATTTATGCTGTATGACTACTGGGTCTTGCAATGGGAGCATGTTTATCTGCACTACCCTAGCCTGGAGTACACAATCAGAGCAGTGCCTATTCGGGTAATGCTGATGGAAAACTGTTCATAGGAAGTAAGAGTGGCAGCAAAAATCAGGGGGCAAGTTGTTGGAAAAACAATGGTCAAAGGGCTGAAAAGGCTGAAAGAGAGACATTTCGTAATTTATGTCTGGTTAAAACAACAGAGGGGTTTTATGGTTATAGAGCTGGAAGATCAGGAACACCAATCAGGGGTGGGGACCATGAGACAAAGGAATTCAGGTGAACACAAAAATAGACTACAGTATATGGAAAATAGGCTAAACACTAAGAATAGAAAGATAAAAATTGGTGGAAGTTTGGCAGTGTTGTAAGAGAAACAGGGGTAAAATGAAAAGGAAAAAATTAGTAACTCTGAAGATGAAAAGTAGATGAAATTAAATCCTATGTTAAAGCGTATGTGAAAAAGAGTTAGCAGAGCTCCTTTTCAGGTCCACAGAGGAAAACTTGCTATCTGTTTTTAGCTTGACTTCACAAGGAACTCTGCCTTAAACCAGCCGAAACCTTCCTTTTTTCCCTAATCACTTTTGGATTCATTGCCCTATCTGACACAGCATAATTAGATGTAATTATATCCCTGCAAGTTTCATGGAAATTAGTAGCATGGAGAAAGACCAATATAGCATCTCTACTCTAAGTATAAAAGGCAGATACAACGCTACCTTGCATTTAGCAGAAGATAACTGGCCAGTCAGCACATGTGCATCTCCTGTCTAGTCACAGCATTGCCATTTCTTGCTCAGTCATGGTGTGGTTACCAGAGAACAAAAAGGATGCATTCCTGGGAAGGCAGAGTTCAGTTGTTCATTTGCTTACAAAAACACCTTTGTTCTGTTTAAATCTTAAGATTTTAAAGTAAATTATGAGTTGAGAGCTCTACTTCACACACAAAAAATAATGAGGTAGAGCTCCTTTGTTTGCCCACTAGAATTCTAATTATTCTAACAATATGATTTTTATCTTACTGTTGTACTCTAGAGATAATTCAAGGGAATTTACTCTCGATATAATTAAGATTAAAGTCAGAGAACATAATCTCAATGCTTTACATATTTCCAAAGTTTGACAGAGTGAAAATTTACCGGTTGTCATGAAAGTTCAATGTAGCAGTTTAAGAATTCAAGATAACAGATTTTTTCTTAGAAATTAACTAATCGATCAACTAATTAACACACCCTGAAAAAAAATCAAATTCCTCAACATCCTTAACTTTTGCCCTATGCAATAAACAAAGTCATGACAGTGTCTAAAAATGATTCATAAAAATAAATCTCAGCAATCTTGGAGAAACAGTCTTGCATAAGAAAAAGCTCAGATAGAAAGTCCATGATTAACACTACAAAACACATGCAAATATGGGAGACACATTTTTGCTACTCAAAATATAGTCTTTGCCATTTATAGTGACATTGTGTAGAGTTTGCATAATATCAGCAGTAAAAGAGATTAAGAGATTTTTCAACATCTCTACTATATAAAGAATTATATTTACATTGGAACATATTTAAGATACAGTTTAACAAATATCTTGATTTTTTCTCTAAAAAATCCGCCAGTATATTTTATCCACAGCTGGAAAACCATAGGTCAAGTAGGATCTGAAATCCAGTTAAAAAATTCTCAAGCACTAACACTCAATATTTGGTAACACAGTCAATAAAAAGAAAGACAACTCTGCAGGAGGCCAAGAAACCCAGACTTAACTATGACATGCTGTCTATCTCATGCATAGACATACTGTGCTCTGACTTATAGTAAGTAAAATGAGCAGTATGGAATATGCATTGCAGATGGATCACTTGCTGTGCAAAGCTTCTTGGCATTCACATACACAGGTAGGTGCCATTCACCATGGTTCAGATGTAAAAGAGGAAATTAAGAGAAAAAATATTTTGTACATCCATAATGCAAATTCAGATACCATCTAGCCTTTCTGGATAGCTCAGTTTTTAATAATGTAAATTAGTAAGGCATACATTGATTATAAATTTAGAAGATAGTTATCCAAATTCATTGATATTTTCAAAGGAAGAGCTCATCAGAAATCAGTATTACAACATAGGGGCCCTCTGCTTGAAGCTGTAGCTGGTTGGTGGAGCAGTTCAAGAGAAAACAAGATCAGAGCTACCCATGGATCTCAGTTGTTAATAGAAGAGATGATCTTCACAGGTAACTGTCTGCACTTCCTCATTTGAAATACATCTCCACTGGTAGAGCAACAGATTGAGTTTGATGGATATTCTTGTTGCATTCTGAGGTGTGAAGAAAAGGCCTGAACTGTGCATATGCTATAGAAGACAGTTTTCACTGCTACTTCTGGTGGCTCATTGTAGCTGTTACTGCTTTGTTCATAACCTTTGCACTCCATGATGTCTCTTGAAAATACAGCATTTGTTTCACTGGTTGCTTTCAATTAAAGTGGCATTTTTGCTCTGGAGGATAATCTGCAAAATTACATTTGACTCAGTTTTTCTGTGACTCCTGATCAAGTGTGTTCATTTTACATATGTAAATGTGCATGTTAGAATGCCAGCTATGCAGGCACAACCTAACAGTCAAGCTGGTTCTTTTATTCATCCTGTCTTTAGTGCTATACCCTAAGGAAATTCCTGGGCTGCTTCACTGTAACTGCTTTTACATAGTTCTGCAGAAAATGCAAAGAATAGACATAATCTATCTTGCCCTGCCTTAGTTGTTTCGTATTTGCACTTAGGCAGAAATATAAATTAGGAAAAGCAAATTTTTTTTTTTTGATAAAACAAGCAGTCGTTCATGAATACAAACATCTAGAGGAAAGGTCTGCTAACCAGTATTTGTTTTACACAGTATAAAAAGTTAAATTTCACCTTAAAGTCAGAAAAAATCATGTAATCTGTGAGAAGGTCATCCATGAGTGAGAGACAGAGATTTATTATTTTTATTTTTAACTTGACTTTTACGAATAGTTAAAACTGGATGAATACTCTCTTATACTGAAGGTAGGAATGACCGTCAGCAGCCTTTGGCATAAAGAATCTGAAAGCAACTTAAAGTGGAAAGGATGAATGAAAACTTGACACAGTCACATCTGTACCAAAGGCAGATTTGATCTTAAGTCCTCTAAACATCTTCCTTTTCTTTCTATTTCAAGATTTTCCCTGAGCAAAGAGCATTTCTGAAAAAAAAAAAAAATCCCATCCAACCAGGACTGATACTTATCCTTACATTAATCAGTTCTCAAGATATCATCCCACTTGGATGGCATGATAAATACATCTTAGAATGAATAAAATCCAGTAGGAGTTGGAAAGGACAGCTTGTACATTTCTGATGTGCTTTCCAGCACAATCATAGTGAGTCTTTACTCAACTGTTCAAGCCATGCAGTATTAGAATTCCTCAAAACCTAAACACACTGACTTTAAATTTTTTGAACATATTTTTTAATTTTTATTTTTTATTTTTTTTAGAGCTGGTTTAAGATCTTGAGAAAAATTGAATAGTCAGTCTATTTTAACATCCTACTACGTGCATTCATTAAAAAAAATATTCAGTAGGAATAGAAAATATTTATTTCACCAAACAGGTATTCACAGAAGTAATAATTTAAAAAACAAGTCTGAAATATATGCAAGGCACAGTATATAATACAGAGACATTACCCTGAGACATAAATTGTTCATTTTTCCCAAATAATTTTTCTCATAATTTAAATGTAATTTTAGAGATTAAGAATAAAGTATTCACTTCTTCAGTCTAAATTCCCATCACCACAGTTTTTAGTGAACTTGGCGAGATACGTATTTTGTACCTATGTGACTGAATCTGGACTTGATTATTTTGTCATCCATATATATGTACTCTATGCCAACTGATACAGAATCTCTTTAGCCTCATAGATTAGTAATTTTTTTCCCCGATTCTTATATATTTCACATCTCTCCTCTCAGCATTTCCTTTAGAGGTGAGCAAGACAAAAACAGCTGCCTGGAATATCACTCAGTGTACATTGTGATTATAACGCTTCAGTTAAGCACAGGTCCATACATCTAACATACAATGCTCTTCTGGACATTCTTGTATTACTTTCCTGTGCAGCAATCAAAGCAGCTTTAGTAAAAGCTTGTCACGTATTTACCTTGAATGGACTACATTCTGTCAGGTCAGCTGCACCCACAAATTTTATGCCCGCTGTGAGAAATAGTAATATCAGTCCCTATATACTGGCTAAAATGCTCTTATTCAAAGTCTGAACAGATGGCTGACTCACTGTGTATATAGACTCTTCATGGCCAACATTTTAAGCATAGTGACTTGCTACTAATAAGACACTGGCACTGCTTTAGAAGAACATGATGTTCTTTCATATTTCAAAACAACATTTCCACCCTGAAAAATACCAGTAAACAGTTTTTGAGATGTCCAAAAAGAATATCTGCTGATCCAGAAGACTCAGCAACAGCAGTATGCAATATTTTTTTTTTTGCCATTCCCATAAGGATTTTAATTATACTGTTTTGTCTTTTCAACTGGTGATAGCATTTCTTATTGAACTGCTGTTATAGCATTGACAACCCAGGTGTTCAGCTTTATTCTTTTACTCTGAGAAAGAAAGTGACTTAGAATCATAAAATCATAGAAATTAATGTTTCAAGAACCTATGAATAGATTGATGCTTTTGTGGTTATGCTACCAACCCCTGGCACTTTACTTTGGAATCTAATACTAACTAAAAACAGCAGTTGCCATTATTTTTCTTAGCTGATTTAAGAACAAGATACATTCCCAAGGACTTTTTCTTAAATGTCAATTACGAATATTTTGCCATATTAGACAGTGTTTTAGAGCAGGATTCATCTGCCCAAATATAGATGAGGCTATCTGCACCTGAGCTACTTGTGCGGGCTCTCTTTACAGTCAGTGGAGAGAAACCAGCACTTTTAGAGTGCAATTGATCTTCTCTTAAGATTGACAGTTACACTGTAGACATCTAAAGTTGGATGAGATTAATAGTGTCCCCAACATTTGTTAAATTATGCAAGATTCTATATAAATAGAAGACAAAGTCTCTTCCCTAAAGAGCTTTTATCTTCAGTCAATACGTTTCCAGAATTGAGCATCTAAATTGCCTGTCTTTGTCAAGTGCCTCCCTTTGATGTTATTCCATAAGGTGCTCTCTGGTTTTCCTGGACAACACACAGCACTCACTTTAGACAGCAGTACATTCACATGAGAACTTCTGATAGCTGCTTTTCTAGAACTGTGATAGGAAACTTTTTGTAAAATTTCTTTTTTTGGTTGGTTAGTTGGTTTGGTTTTTGTTTGGTTGTTTTTGAGAAACGAGAGTTGTATTTTGTCAAATTCTGCAGTCAAGTTTGAAAAGCAAGTACTTCAAAGTAGAACGAAGAATAGAGTTTGCCTCCAACAATCTAATCTTCCCACATATGCTGCTTCCTCCGGGAAACAGCAAACTGGTGACTCCTCCTCTTTGCTACGTGCTGAAACACGTGCACGTACACACACAAGCAGAGAGATGCAAGGCAACTAGAAACATTACTTGTGCCATTTCCCAAGCCATGGACAGAGCACTGAAGAGGTATGAACTTCTGCACAACACAGGCCCGACGATAAACTAAAGCTGGATATTATCATCACTCTTATTTTTGCTAATAATATTATAATTCAAGGGGTGAGCACAAACTGACCTTCATAAGGCAACAGATTCCTTTTAGAAGAGGACAAAAATAGCATCTACACTTACATGGAACACACAAATAAAACATTGGAAAGCTAAGTTTTTTAGTAGCTTGCTTTGCTGTAACAAAATGAAAAGCAACCTCTGCGTAGTTGGAACAACCAAACGCACAACACTGTTTTTAAGACAAAATTTATTTTTGTATTGCTATAACAGTAGCTTGAGATATCAGGGTGAAACAAAGGCTCAACTTTGAAGTCCTGCTCTACACTGCTAAAGAAGGTATAGATACGTGAGATATTTATCTTAGATTTTAACTAAAGTGTCCATATTCCTATGCAGCGCATGAATGACTACAGGGGTTGTCATAAGATCACTAAGAGGAGAGAGGTGGAACTCATAGTGTTTCTATATAAAGATTAGAGACAACCAAATCTCTCAAGGTTTAGTAGCTTTGTTTAAAAATAATAACAAGAAGAAAGTTTTGCCTGCCTAATCTTAAAGGATCAAGTATATTGAAACTCATTGGCCTAGAAAAAACTTGCAGCAGTATGCAATACTCTGATACGGTTTCTAATAACCAATTCCCATGAAAAGAGGAGGCAACGTTCAAAAAAAAAAAACACAACACCAGACACAAGCTGCCTTTTTGCAAATCACTGTTTTCACAACAGCCACCATTTTTTTCCTCTCATACAACTCTTATGCTCCTTTCAATACATAAGTACAAACGCCATTAGAAGTTTTAAACAAATTTCGTGCATTCAAAAATTAAAATTTTGCATTCTATACCTTTGCTGAACTGATACACACAGGGTCTATTAACAAGCGGCCAATAACAGTGGTGAAAGACATCTGTTTCCATACAAAAGCTCTTCCTGATAGGCTTCTGATCCAGAGTGGCAGTTTCCAAATGAGTTATACAGATTGAAGCCTAACCTGTGGGGAAAATAAATAAATAAATAAATAGCTTACAAATAAAGGAGTAACTTTGTCCAGAAACATGTTAAGTTTGGCAAATCAATTCAGGTCACATCTAATTTGATAAGCCAAACCCTGGAATAAGTCAAAAATTAATTATTCTACTAAATATGAGATATCATAACAAAAATATTCAATCTGATAATTAAAATATCCACAGCAACAATAGCAGAATAACATTTATTTATACTTCTCAGGTAAAACAGTTAAAGCAAAGCCCTGGGAATTTTATAGAATTTTTCCTACCTCTTATATTCTGTCACTGGATAACTCGTCTAAATAGAACATTCTTCTTCAGTATATATAAAGTCTTCAGTGCATATTTAACTATTCAAATTTAGCTAACATACTATTTTTGCTAAAATATAAAACAAAACAAGATCTCAGTCACAGCCACAAAATCTTTTTTAATGTATTCCTTGTGCTACTTCTGAATATTAATAAAAATTAATAATTAATTTTGCCTTTGGCATTGCAAGATATACTAGTTTTAATTAGTGTACTGTACTCCTATACAATTAAAAAATAATTGATGTCCACACTTATTGGCGGTCTCTGTGATCTCTTTCCCTGTTGTTGTCAACAAATACCTCAAAAAACAAGTTCAAGAATGTTTTGCTGTCCACTTGATTTACACACCAAAAGTAACAGACAAATCTTTTATGATGAAACAGAACAGTTTTCTGTTTAAATTATACACAAGTATATTAACTAGAAAGAGAAAATTCAAAGCTGATTGCTTGAAGAAATAATGGAAAGACTATCAAAATGTTTAGTCTATCAACAAATTTGCCTAGAATACATCAGTGGGTGACAGAGTATTTCAACTTAGAAGTAGTGGCCATCTTGTATTTGTTACGTCAATCCTATCTAGCATTTAATTGTGATGTCCCCCTTGATCAGTTCCAGTTATTTAAATTCAGAATATCATGTTACTTTTTTTTCCTACATCGTATTAATTGTACCATGAGCTACTTTATTATATAATACTAAAGTCTCTCTCTCACTCTGAAAGAATAAGTCAAAGAATTAAAGAATAAATTCCCATGGGAAAAAAAACACTAACTTTCCTTTAATGTATTAGCATCAGAAATCTTGAATAAAGTTTTCCTTATTACAACCAGTAAAACAAAGATGTCGAATCCCAGAGTGTAAATTCTCCAGCAGCTACAAAACACAAAAAAATTCATATGATAAAGAACAACCCAAACTGAGTACTCCTTATCTGACGCAGAAGTTCATGCTTGTAACTTGAATCTAGGTCAGAAAATGCACCCAGAAAAGACATTTTGGGGCATGACAAAAAGCTAACTAGAAATTGCTGAGCTTATTTTTTCAATATCACACTTTTACACATACCTCAGAGTTAGTCATAGGACAAAAGGCTAGATAAACAAAAAGACTAAACAGAAGAGCAAACAGGAATTAGACAATACAGGAATAAAGATGCACATTTTTTATTTCATCATCTAATCCACATACTTATAGAGTTGTGAACATGAAAAATCAGCAAATCAGATATTTATGCAATTAATGCTGTTATCATGATTAATGATCTCAGTGGTCATTTAACTAAAAATGGATAGTACTTCAAGTAACCTACTTATATATATATCGCTGAAGAACTAAGAGTATTCTAAAATAAATTCTTATTTCTGAGGATTTTTCAAAGTTACTGCTAAACAACTTTCCTGGCACTAAGCATGGAATGGTTTGCTTCAATTAAAATATTCAGCTGGCTTCCTTTTACACTTTAAACAGGAGGTAAGACAAATTGGTAAAATCATTTTACTTTTCAGCTGCAGACGGGGTTTCCTGTGGTTCCTGTCACCAAAACACAGGTGTGCACTGCTGACTACATGGAAATGTCCACTATAGCCTAGGCCTAAATCTTTGGACTTGCTGCATTGCCCAAAGGTGTCAATGCCTCAGTTATCACAGAGAAATACCAATAAACTACTTTATTTTATAAAAATTGTCAAGATATTTAAAGGTAAATTTTATTACTTAAAACAAACAAAGAAAACAACATAATCTACCAGTAATACAAAAACAACTTACTCCATGGAATGACTGAAACTGCAAGTTGCTGTGTTGAGAAACATGAGCTATATATACCTCAAAGTGGCAGTTTTGCTTTAAGAAACTGTCACATCAGAGCTGCAGACAACCAGAGACCTGCCAGATGCTGGGACCACCTGCAGGCCTTAACAGCACCAAGCTGCCTCCTGTCCTTTGGCCCAGGAGCCCTCAGGGCCCTGAGCCCATGCTGCACCACAGGGTGCCCACCTCAGCTGTGCCCTGCGCTGCTGCGGCCTTTCCAGCGCTTACATCGGCCTCCTCTGAGGGCTCGGCCTTCACCACTGTCCCCAGCCTGCCACCCACACTAAGGGCCTCACCAGCTGCCTGACAGGTCCCTTCAGAAAATCTGGATGCTTCAGAAGCGTTTTTCTCTTTTACACACAAGTTCGAGCTCATCAGTGCTTGTTCCTTTCTTTTCTCTAGGCCATTAAATTAGCTGTCCTGGGAACAAACCCCCAAACTCAACAAAGTCTCTCTCCCTGCATCTTACAGCATACACCTTCATGTTCTGCTCATAAAACCCAGTAGTTTGTCCCTTTGCATACTCTGGGAGAGCTTTGACCTAATCACAGCCTTAAATTTAAGGTTTTGGGAGCCTAATATGACAGGATGAAACTTGGTAAAAGCCCTGAATATTCTCACAAAAACAGCCAAGCAAACAGTACAATCACTGCTCCAAAAAATAAATAAATAAAAATACGTACTTAAGCGGTTTTACTACACGGATTTGAGCTGAAACAGAGCAAGTGGGGGAATATTTCCTCCAAACATCAGAGCTCTGCAGTTAAATGGGCAGAGTCTGAAGTCTCGATGTGCATTTTATTAATTCTGGCACCCCTGCTGACCTCAGTTACAGCCACAGGTCACTGCAGAGCAAGTTTATCAGGCTGCAGCTAAACAGAAGTGAGTGGAAGCGAGATCTTTTTAACAGGTTCCTTCCTCTACACTTCTAAAGTTCTTAAAAATTGCAATGGACTAAAAAGTATTACAGGAACAGGGATAAGAGTCACTAGCTCAAGTACACCCAGATACCCAATAGCTGAAACCTCATTTTATCTGTCAGTAATGTGGTAGGCCATAAACAATTTAATTCCACTTCTATAAATTTTCATAGACTGTGCAGCATATGATATTTTTATTTTTTATTTTTTACATTTTTTCAACAACTTTAAATTTCTTTTTTTTTACAAAAAAAAAGATCTGTCTGTATCACAGTGTCCTGGTTACAACTGGGATGATTCAGAACAATGAGTCAATAACCAAACGAGCACTGACAATGACAACTTCCCTTTTAACTTCCCTCATTACCCTCAGCTCAGGATAGACAAAGAAATAAATGTAATTCTAGAACAACTACCGCAGAAGGTCTCACTACCCCCACCAGGGCTCCAGAGACTTACTTTTAAAAATTTTGAATATAAAACCCTTCTCTTCTCCTCATCATAGATTTCTTCCCGAGCGTTCCATAGAGGCAGTCATGAAACAGGATGCTTTTCCCTTTTTATTTATGTGAATTTTCATGACATGTCATGCACCACATTCATAGCAATCACTGACAGATAGTTAAGTTTCTAACGGGCTACAGGGGAAACCATTTTCCACCAACTGTTCTCCTATATGCCAGAATAAAATATATATTGTGGACTAAATCTCTTCCCACTTGTATCCTGCCAAAAAGCGTGGATTTTGTTTTTTAAATGAGGCTTGAATGAAATTCCATTAGCTATTCCTGAACTATGGCAGAATAACTATTCTAGCATAAGAATAAAAAATAAAAAATCTAACCACAGATAATTGAACTTGTCTCAAACGTGAGTTGTTTTCTGGAAACAAAAAATGTGAATGGACTTCAGTACAATGGTTATTTGGTTTGTACAGTCTTCATTGAATCAAAACCAGTTAAAGACTGTTTGATACTGTATGGTATGTCTGTGTCACTGAAAAATATTTTTAGGTTAGCTGGGATACTTTAACCATAGATGTCTTCTTCATGGATGGATAAATACACCCATTAGTGCACACAGTTTATGCTCCATGTATATGGAAAGCCATCAGAACTCAGAAGTTAGTCCAGAATTACTGTCAGCACTTTTTACTTCATGACATGCCTTTTCAGTATAAGCTTAAATACAAGATGTAAAATTATTCAAAATAAATTACGCCAAAAGCAACATTATGTTATGCAGGTTATATTTTTGTGATGTTCTATAGTGTTGGTTTTGGTTTTGAACACTTTATCAATGCAAGCACCAAGGAGTGAGAGATTTTATATTTAATTTGCTGTAGATAATTAATGTAAATAGACTATATATGTTTTCACTCAGGCATGGTAAGAATTACAGCACATTTCATCTAAGTACTGAACACTCACAAAATTTAAGTTTTTAATATGCTGCCAGACTGTGTTTAAGCTTTGAACAACTGAGAGAAAATTAGTAATTTTAGCTGGGCCACAGTAAGACCAAACCTTGTTTGTGTTTGCACTTAATCCATCCAAAGGTACATTTAGTACTCCTGTCCTCACAGACCCTAGAACATCATAGCCCATAATTTCCTGTATGGCTCACCTTACTTCTTTAGTTTCTTTGCTGCAGAAGCCGTGCTGTAAGTTGGGAAAGAAAGAGGAAAGCAGTCTTAGCCTCTGGAATGACCACTGTAGTTGACAAAAAAGAACAGAAAATATGGATAAACCATCCTGCTACCCAAATTCTGCTATGATCCCCCATTCTCCTAGCTTGGAAAGAAAACTGGATTTTCTCCAAGGCTAGACAGGTGGCAGGGAAATATTTTTTGGTTAATTACCTCAGAATGCTGGGAAAGGTGTGCTGCTACCTCATGTCTGCATTGCGCTACCTCACACTGGTAATTAAGCTGATCAGTACTGGTACATCTACCCACCAATCAAAGCTGGAGATAAGGGATATTTTGAGGAGACAAAGCATTAAACAGCATTGAATTAAGAGTTTGGGTAATCAAGATGGCACATGTTCTACTTGAAAAATAAGGCCAATCCTTCCAAAAGAGGGACAGCTGGCATGCTGAAAGTCAATCTTAACTACAAGAAATGTATTTCTTGCTTTAAGAGTCACAGTTGGGGCCTCCGAGCAGGCTTGTAGCTAATGAGTTGATAATGTCTCCTTCAGAAGAAGGGAAAAAGGCCACTACTCAAATTCTCCTTGATTCCTCTTCATTTGGGATGCTGGCATATCCAGGTTGGCTCTAATATTTATATAATGACCAGTCATGCCAATGGTGGACTCACTGACAAGCATGCTCAACCAAGTCTTAAATTAAACACAGTTTGATAAGTGAAAAATTGGAGACTACGTAAGTATGTGTGTTAATAGCATTGCAAGTATTTTACTGTTTCTGAATTTTCGACATATATTGTCACAATATATTTATATTGTGACATTCCTGAAGACATCCAAATTTAAACACCACTACTTTTAGTGCACTATTTTCTGTGGGGAATACCAGAGCAAAGCCAATTTTGTATCGTTAACAACAGAAAAAAGAGATTTTCTGCTATCAGCCCTGCCAAAAAGAAAATGCAGCCTCGTGTATTTCTGTAGAAAATAGTATGGGATATGTACTCTGCATTTCTTTGAGAAAATAATGTGCTACCCTGCCAAATCCATAAAAATGTAAAAACAAGAATAAAGATCCAAAGTTAATGAATCTTCTAATATTTTCCAATGGCTGGATCATTTTGCCCAAGCACAAATATATGCCTGGCACTTAATGCTTAACTTACCTGCAATTTGCTGCAAGTATCTGTGGAAGCACATATGTGCATGCAAGTAGCCAATTTAGTGTCTAGGCCTCACAGTGGACCACTTACATATTTTCAGTCATGTTTGCTACAGCATTCATACTTAAAAGGTATGAATTACTTGGTCAAATTAGGCACACAATTAAGCATGCATGGTTTTATAAAACTGTTCTTTAACATCACTAGTCTGAGGAAGCCCGGCCTTACAAATAACTTACTGTGCAAGATACTTCTAGAAATGGACTACTTCAGCCTACTGGGCCTAAAACACAAACTGCAGCAGACCTTACAAGAAGTAATCAGTATTAATTGCAGTATTAATGGGAATTTTAAAAACATAAATCAACAGATTGCATAATTTCTAAATTATTACTCCCAATAAACTTTACTCCAGATAACTAATTGCATACACTGCTCTTTAAAGACACATTCCTGCCAAATCTGAGTTAGAAACCAGCCTCAACCCTAAAAATTAAGTAACTTCAGTACTTGCTGAATTTAGCTGTTATTTTAAAATGCTGCAAAAGTAATCTAAGTGTTAAGATGGCATGTTGAGATTGGACATGCAAAGGTGATATAGCTTGAAACGCTGCTAGACTGATCTAATAAAAATGAACAATACAATCAAATTATATGAGGTCATTAAAACTATTAAAGTCATTCATCAAACAGAAAATATATCTTTTGATTTGGGGGGAAATACTGGGACTCCAAACGTCCCTCTGCAATCCCTTTCATCATTTCAGCAATTTTCAACATGCGTCCATCCTCATCTGAGTCCGCCGTCTGCTCTTCCTCCTCCTCCCCCACTTCTCCTCTAATAGTGTTCAGAGAGAACTTCAAGATGTGGGCTAATGGAGCTGGCATGGGTTGGAGTTTAATATTGCATGTGCTTAACTTTTTGTGCAACTGACCAACATGACATGTCTAACTGTATAAATGGAAGTTTTATGGTGATAAGATCAGTAGTTACTGAGATATTTATGTGACATGCTGACAGATATAAAACTACAAAGCTTGCTTTTATGCCTTACATCCTCTAGAAAAAAATAAAAAATAAATACTAAGATGACGGGTCACTTTGAAGAGAATTTATTGTCTAAATTACCTAATACCTGGCTAAGTTCTAATATGCAAGATGAGGTCTCAAAAATGCTATTAAATCTATGAACTTTAATTTCAGAGGATCTTAGTATTCTCTGCCAAATGGGGCAGAGTACAGCCAATTTGCTTGTCTCACTCTCTCTGTAGATCGTGGTGCTGTCATCCAACCAAAAAGGAGAATGATGACAAAAAAAAACAGAAAAGGCACAAGATAATCTTTCTCCCATTTTTACACTTTGTAGGTTTAGGTCTCTCAGGGAGATTCTCATCGCTGCTGGGTGGAGGAGGAAGATTATCTCCTGAAAGAAGGTCAAGATTTAAGAAAATATATTATTTTTGTGTGCGTGTATACATGTATACACACACATACGTAAATATAATCTCTGGATGAAGTGGAGTCCCTTTTACATTTTGATCTGGGGAATACCAACCCCAGAAATACTTTCATAAGATGCTGATGTTTCCCGTTGCTAGAAAGCAGCTCCCCCCAAGCTGTGCCCACAGCTGAAGTTAAGTCTCCTCTTTACCTCCTCCTCTGTCTGGTGTGAAAGTTATTTCACACACCAAAAATGTGGGCAGCTGGAGCAATCAGTAAAAGAATGGGGAACTGTCTAGTGGCAGCAAAGAGGGGAGAGAAATAAAAGCAAATACGTATTAAAAAAAAAATTTTGAAAAAAAAATAAAACAAGGAAGGGAGACTCGTAGGTAAACATAAGGCCAGAAGAAAAAGACAACTTCACTTCAGGGTACACAACTACCAGGCAGTGTGCAAAAAGTACTGACAAGATAATGCAGAAGACAAAGGTACCAGTAAAGGGCAAACTGCAAAACAGTCAGCTGTGCTGTTACTTTCCCATGGGCTCAGACCCTTCCACACCAAACAGAGGATGTTCAGTGCCCTTCATCCCCACGCAAGATGCCATTGCTAGATAGCGTGTCTCACTCCTCCTTACTCATTTTATTTCTCTGGCCTGCCTTTGCTCTTCTCTGAAATACCAAGTGAAAAGGAATAAAAACAGCAGTCAAATCCAGGCTGAGGTTTTGAATAAAGTAATAGTATGGGAATAGTATATAAATGCATAGAACCACCATATCTGTGTGACCCAAAGGAGATGTGAAGGTTAAGGAAGTGTGGATAGGACGTTTATCTCAGGCTTTGCCATTTAGAATTACTATGTTGGAAAGGAAGTGCTGGATCTTTTGGGGAGGGTGAAATTCTAAGACTTGTTAGCAATGCAGTATAAACGTTTTTTGTTTTTTTTTTTTAATTTTTTTGTATCAAGTTTCTATTACCTGCAGCACCTAGAAGGTCAGACTGAATTATTCCCCCATCTCTAAAACACCTACGCTTGCATTTGGAAGAACAAAATGCGAATTTTTGTGAGAAGATTTAGATCTTGTTTAAAAATTAACAGTGTCTAATGGCAAGTGCCCCTATTAATCATCCATCTCAAAACACTTTCTGAGAGAAATCAGGGGCTTTGTTAAATCTCTGTACTCATGTTTCAGGCACCATCATTTTAAGTTTATTTTGGATAGTGTTAGAGAGACTTTCTTAGTTCTGCAAACTGACCGTGATGATTAATATAATAATTAAGATGCTTGATAATTCCCTTCTTGTGTCAAGTGGGTGTGCAGGAATATGTCATCTCCTTTGTTTTCAGCTGATATACGCACTCAGGTTGAACCGTTCAGATATCATTGAACTATCATATGAACTATCACCTAATCATAGAACTGACAGAAATCAAATTCTAACAACTGGAGGATAACCTCATATTTTAATTCAACCAAAAGTCCTAAAAGTATTTTTCAATTGTTGTTGTGTCTCCATATCACCAGTCAAAACTCAAGATCTGGTGGCTGTACCTGTCTCTAAAAACAAGACTTGTTATATTGAACCAAAATCTAATTTCACAACATAGATGAAGTCACAGAAAAATAGTACTGCTGTCATTGGGTATGGTATATGTTGGCGCAAAGATGAGAGCAGAATCAAAGCATTAGCACTAGCTATGTGGTATACACTCTATAAATACTTTGGGCTAATCTGATGCACTGAATATGAAAACAGACTGTTGTACTGAGAAAGAAAACAGCAAATCAAGCAAACAACAAATCCCTAACCAAACACAAACTATTTTCTGTTTTTCTCTCCTACCCATCACCTTTGCTGCTCATTGCACAGTGACAGTCTTTCTTCTTTAAAACAGTTTTGCAGTTTTGCCAGACAACAGTCTGTTATGGTATACGTAAATGTGATTTTGTTTAAGAGACGTTAAGGATGCATGTGACAAAACAGTAGCAGCATATTTGACATGAATTAAAATCCGTTACTGTATTTTAGCTTATTGATCTACTCTAAGCTTCTCAGCATTGTCTAATTTAAATAAAACTTCAATTTGTAACTATACTATAAATAGAAAGCAATATTGATCAGAGTGCCACCAGCCTGCTGAACTTTTGTTATCACTGAAGCCTGACCAGTTAATGTTGAATGTTACAATTTATTACACTGCAAAGTACAATACAACACAATAGCATTTAGATTTATAAACAAAGATACGCTGAACTACTGAAAGCAAGTTCAGTCAGCTCAGAACAAGAAGAATATTCTGATTTATGGGTACTCCACAGCACTATATCCTTAACTGAGGCAATATTTCATTACCTCTCTGATACAAACACCTGTTAACTCTGCTGAAGACTGAGGAATCTGATTTCTTTTAGACTCTTTTAAACACCAGCAAAACATCTGATGTCCATCAGCAAACATTCATCACTGCTGTGGTTGTTTTTTTGAGCTTTGGAGGATCATTACCAGTTAAGATGGGTAAACAATGTCTCAGGAGACAGCACCTTCCCAACAAATAGAGGCAGATACCCAGCCCCTGAGTCACTTCTTTTCTTCCCCTCTTCCCTTTCACAGGCATAAAAACTTAAGTAAATAGATGTGAAAACAGCATACTTACATATGTACTAAGCACGTATGTGGGTAGATTCCACATATGTGGGCTGTTCTCAGGCAGCAAGCAATAACATTCTTTAGACAAAAAATATTTCATTACAGTTCTTCCACTTCTGAAGGTGCATTGGTTCAAGGATATTGCTGATGGGTCTTAATGCAAGCTTGGTGTCCCTGTGTTCACCACCCAGCAAAGTAGTGGTGTTGCTTTTCACAAGGTATGTGCTCACCTTTAGCTGTACATGCAGAAGAGCTCATGGTCCTCTCCTCCTCTTGTAGAGTAAGGCCACTGGGATTGCCTGCAAGACAAAATAGTGTCAATGCAAACAGGAATCTGGGTTTTGCTTCAGACTAGAGTAAAAGCCACAGAGGAGAGCCTCTATCCTCAAGCATGGGAAGAAATCCAGGACACCTTCAGTTTTCTCTAAAAAGATTTAAGCCAACATTTGCTGGGGAAGAAGCTGTAAGAGAAGCAGAGGGCTTCAACGATATCCCGTTTTGGAGAAGAATACCTGCCCCTTGCTTTGGAGAGGGCAGTGAGGGACAGACATGCAGAAACACCCATTGGGGTGGGAGAGAGGCGACATCTGCAGCTTTTCAGCTACTAAACAGAGCGGCAAAACAACATCCATAGCACTGATACCACCCTTATTTGAACTAGAAAACAATAATGTAAATAAGGTGATATTAGTATGCAATTTCCTGGGAGACTTTTCACTCTGCAGAGCTCAATGTCTATTAGTCTTCAGCCAAAATAAAGGTCACCAGACAGTAGGTTACACCTCTTCTTCCTTTAACAAAGAATATAATCCTGTAAAATACCTTCAGGCTGGGGAATTACTTTTTTTTTTTTTTTTTTTTCAATTGGGTAACTAAAACACTGCTAATGTAGAAACAATTTTTTGTTTATTTGTTTTAATTTTTCTTATTTAAAGCAAGAACAAACATTTTGAAATAGTTTCGAGTGAATGGGACATGATTTAACAGTCTTGTGGACAGGGTGTGCAATTACTAGATTAGCCTTTTAGGCTTTCATTTAAAATTCAGTATGTCTTTATATAGTTTTGATAGAGATATCATTATGTATATGTGTATATATATATATCATAACTAGATAGTGTTTTAGGGATAACATGGTGTTAATATGTTTACTATTTACAGGGATGTGCACTTCTATTATCACCTGACACACACAGATACACTGACATTCCCACTGTGCCGGCATTCCTGCGAACGTAGTGCAGCCCTTCTCAGTAAAAAAAAAAAAAAAAAAAAAAAAAAAAAAAGACAGGTTAAAAACAAAACAAAACCACCACAACAACAACATGCCACCAATAAAACAAAACAAGCAAAACCCAGACAATTTCTTTGACAATATCTTTAAAGCTTCATCTTTAGATAGCACAAATGCAGGATACCCAGTTTACAGAGATCAGGCAGTTCACAAATTATTAAGATTCCTTGTTCAGAAATTTTAGAGGGATTTGGGAAATATAACTGACATTTGGTCATTTCCAACTTAAAATGTAATTTCATGTGAAAATGTATGGCTGTTCTTTAAACTTTCTTACTGGAAAAAATAAATTCTAACCTCAAATAATATCTTAAATTTCAATTTAAATAATGTCCCAGCTATAAAATGTATAATTATGAATTTTCGGTTTTATGTTTACAGAATCTTCAGTGTTCACAATTCTTAGTTTCATAATTCCAAAGAACTTACATAATAATGTTTTATATCTTTGCAAGTGATTACGACACTATAAAGTGTGATTCGTTACAAAAACTGTTGCAAACATACAAGGAAAAGATAGATTCAAATTTAAGTTAAAAAAAAATCATAATTAATATTAACTAAGTAAAATACAGAATGTCTCAATCTGTTGCAAGAAAATTTGCAAGCAGAAAAAAGGCTGTATTCACTGAATATTTTATCTATTAAAAAGTATTCACACCAGCCGAATCAAAAGTTTGGCTTTTACATCCCCATTTTCCTTTTGCAGCTGTCAAGCTCTGGTCTGAACACCACATTTGTTGACATCTGCTGCCAAAGTCTTGTTTAGTTTATGGATCCACAACTGGACAGAGGGAAAAAGGGAGGCCTGAGACAGGCTGAAAGATAGACAGGAGCAGAGTTGAATAAAGCCAGATCAGGTGAAAAGGAAATGAGATCTGGAAAAAATCAAAAGGCAGGAGGCCTAGGAAAGGACAAGAACACATATGGGAGAGGATTTGCAGATTGAAGGATATAATAATGGGGAATGGCAGCTAAGAGACAATGAAACCAGCAAACAGATGGAAGGAAAAAGGACAAGGAAAGAAAAATAAACTTCAAAAGTGCCAGAAATAGAGCAAGAGTTATTTAACAGAGAATTGACTGAAAGAGTGAAGGGAAGAAAGAAACCTAATGGAAAATAAAAGTTTGACTATTAAAAGAAGCCCCTATGTTATTCTACTTCAGAATTCCACATCAGGAAGCTATATTTCTATTTTTTTCCCAAGTAAGTCCAATAGCTGGAATAGTTTCAATGCAAGCGTAGGGCTCGTTAGAAAAAGAACATATAACCAAACCTCCTGTACACTTTTAATGCTAATGATATCCATATTAAATAGTCCTACAAGAATTAACCAGATCCTTCAGAGTTGTCCTCTCCATTTCTCTGTATATAAGCAGTAAGAATTCCATAAAGCAAATAAACACCTCTTGACATCTGCTGAGAAGCAGCACTAAGTCTCTTTATGAGTTCGTTTTAATGAAAATCTTTTCGGAGATGCATGGTACGTAACATGATCCATCAGTGTTTCAGTTTCACAGCCCTTATTAAGATAGACACATAAAAAATGTGGTAGGTTCTCTGTCTTCCAAGACCTATATACAAATTACTGAACACTTTAAAAATTGCATATTAATTTCTATTAGCTTTACTTAAAAAAAAAAAAAAAACAAACTTGTCAGTTACCATGGACCACCATATATGCATACTACTATAAAACCCCACATATTTCAAACACTTACAGATTGCAATAGTTTTTTGTTTTGTTTTATTATATAAATGTGGTATATACTTAGACATTTTAAAAACTCATAGATTAAACTGTAAGGGTTAATGCATTTTTTTCATTCTTTTACTAGCAGTGAATTACATATTTACATGGATAAAGCATCTATGTGGCCTATGGAAAACATTCATGTTATCTTCCAATGCAAATAGGCAGTAATCTCAAATTTCTTGCCATTGACCAAAGGAAGACAAAATAATCTCTGAAAACAAATTAGGATTAATATTAATTGCATTGGTACTTCATCTTTTTTGTTGAATATAAGGTACACCAAAGGACTGGACCCTAAAAACATGAATAAAACAAAGTATGCTTACTCAAGCTAGTAAAACCACTGACTCCAATTTACAACATGGTGGCAGGATTTTTCTTTAATACATTTCAAGTTATAATGACTCATTCACTTAAATTAATACTTTGTGATTTATAAGAACCAAAGATGGAGTTACCCCAGAATTACCATATTGTGAGAATAACAGTGCCCCACAGCATTTGTTACAATTTGGGGGAAAAAAAAAAATATATATATATATATATATAAAAAATATATATATTATATTTTTTAATATATATATATATATTTTTTTCACTAGGTTTCACAAAATAGTTCTTTCAAGGAAGAAATAACACACCAAAGTGCCAGGCCTTAGCTGATAAAAAATTAGCAAAGGTCATTATACCAGGGAAGTGAGAATAACTCTGATTGTCTAAAGATTTGTCCTAGTGGAATCATCTCAGATTTACCTGTCCCAAGGATCTGAAGGGTCTGTTCCATATTGCAAGGAATGCTCATGCATAAACATAGTACCTCTGCATCCAGTCTGGATAAAACTGGGTTATCTTCCTTCTCCTTTCCTGCAGAAGTAATAAAAAGTAAAAGTAGTAGTAAGTAAAAATTTGGTTATAAGGGCTTATTTCCATTTGAGAAGGAAAGTGGTCTTCAGCAGTATAAACTTCCACAGGTACAGTTGTACTATGCACAGTAATTATAATAATCTCATCACTAACCGTGGTAGGCGTATACAATAACTGAGCAGTCTGGGCATGAGAGGTCTAGTAATGGACAGACAAGAACCTCTCAAATATAAACAGACAAGAATATTTCAAAAAGAAATAAATGGATGAATGTTTAGGTAATATTATATCTGCTTGATAAATCATTTTAATATGATAAGTAAAAATGGCCACTGAACATGTGATAAGCCAATCAGCTCCTAGCTTTTTTCCTAGCTTTTTTTTTTTTGGTGGGGGAGGGGTGGGGATTGTGGTTTTAGGCTATTTTTAAATGTATATTTTGTTTAAATTAAAGCCCCAGGTCTGTCCTGATGTAATTTTTTTAGCTAGTCAAGTTATGAACCCCTGAAAAAAAGGTGTTTTTAATGGAAAGGCTGACAACCCCTTAAGTGTAGCTCTGTGAATGATGGCACCTTGATCACAGTTGGAGAAAATGTTCAGTGTGATATAAGCTACTGAACTAAGTTGTAAAATGACAAGGACTGAGTGAAGAGTTTTTAATACAGATAATATTGTTCATGTAGTCTATAAATATAGAATTAAATGTTGACCTCTATCTCCCATGTCAAAAGTCAAAGTCAGTGTCAGCACATATTGTTTTTATTTGTTTCAAGAGAAAAATAGATCAACAACATTAACCTCACAATGAACAGAGAATTGAATGAATTAAAAAGCAGTACCCCATAAATCCCTTTCCTTTTATTGGCACAGTGATAAAAATGCCTAGGGCTTAGAGGAAAAGGGTAGTCTCAGACACTAGTCTGAGATGCTCTATGTACACAGAGCTGTACATCACATGCTAAAACAGAGGAACAGAGATATTAAGATTTGTACAGTCTTTTATATAACACACAATATCCATCACATTGCGTCATAGCACCCGGTAAAACATGGCATGTCAGATATCCCTAAAACAAATACGTTATCACAAGATTACTTTAAAGCAACATTACCTTCTACCTACCTTTGAAAGATACATTTCACAAAATAGATTAAAAGACTTCATTCAATACTGCCCATATTTATAGTGTCCAAATAATTCAAGACAACACCTAGAAAAGATGCCACTGTGTTTAGAGAGTCGCTTGCTTTGTTGTTTGCATATCTCTTTAAATCAATAGTTCACTGTGATAGGACTGAGAGATTTGACATTTTTCCCCTGTTTAAAAAGTCTGTTTTTTATTTATTTTTTTTTCAAAAACACCTCACAATAGTGAAGGCCCCTGTTTCACAATGCAATGGTAAATTTGACAGTTAACTAAAATGAGAAGTTTCAATTGCAAATTCAGTTTAATTGCAACTTTTGGTGCTGCATAATTAAACTGAAAATGTTCTAAACAATTCACACAGTCAAAACTAGGACAGAAACAAAAGCATTTTCACATTGGTTTAGGGTTTTCTAATCAGATTCTAGAGAAACTGACAAAAAGTAACATTTAAAAGTGAATCAGTTAAACACAAGGAATGGCATCATCAGAAAAATTCGGCTGTTAGTTTCTGTTTACTTTTTCTTATCCTTCTGCAGGTTGTAGGATATACACAAATTCTTTTGGTTTAATGCTCCAGTGATTATCAGTTGGCAATGTTGTATTGTGAAAAACATTCTACAGCATTTGCACTGTGCATAAGCACACAAAAGCAACTAATTGCAATGTTTGTCAAATCTGGACCAAGTTCTCTGGTAGTTTAGTGGAACCAAATGCTGCTTTTTTTCTTGAAATGGACTGTCTGACATAGAGTTTCACCAATAAAGTGTAAGCTCGGAGGGAAATCTTAACTCGTACTTACTGCTGAAGGCTGGTATGCTGAAGCTAATCTGTATCTCAGAAAACGCCAATGAGAAAAACCTTCTCAGGCTTAACATTCACAGCGTTTGAAAGAATTTTACAGCTGGCTATAAAGAGCAACTTTTCTGCTCCACATGTATTCATGCAGCTCCTGCGCAGAACCAGTCATGGTGCTTTTCATAGCTGGATGATGAGAAGACTTCTCTGTAACTTCTAGTAAAGAGGCAAAGACATATATTTTATCATACTAAAGGAGTATTGGTGTGTAGGGCAATACTAAATGTCTGTATAAAGCAAGTCACTTCAGGTCTTGCTGAACTTGTAAACATGAAATCACTGCTTCACATAGACAAATAATGTCCAAACTGGGTAGAACTTTCTGACACATGGTTGGTGAAATTAACTTCAATTTTGTTTTTAAACAATCTACTTTTGATTCTATGAATACTGCCTACTGCACAGAAAAACAGGATGATGGGTTTGTTACAAGAACATGAGGAAACAAAATTCCATTTTCTCTTTATAATGATTTGTTGTGGTTTAACCCGGCTGGCAGCTAAACACCACACAGCCATTCGCTCACCCTCCTCCCTCCCTCTCTGGGATGGGGGAGAGAAACGGGAAAGTGAAGCCGGTGAGCTGAGATAAAGACAGTTTATTAAGACAGAAATATAATAATAACAATAATAATAATAATAGTGATAATGATAATAGTATTAATAATAATAATGTGTAAGAAAACAAGTGATGCACAATGCAATTGCTCACCACCCGCTGACCGATGCCCAGCCTATCCCCGAGCAGCCGGCCCCCCACCCCGGCCAGCCACCTCTATATATTGTTTAGCATGACGTCAGATGGTATGGAATACCCCTTTGGCCAGTTTGGGTCAGCTGTCCTGGGTCTGTCCCCTCCCAGCTCCTGCTGCACCCGTAGCCTGCTCGCTGGCAGGACAGAGCGAGAAGCCGAAAAGTCCTTGGCCTGGTGTAAACACTGCTCTGCAACAATTAAAACATCAGCATGTTATCAGCGCTCTTCTCATCCTAATCCAAAACATAGCACCCTACCAGCTACTATGAGGAAAAATTAACTCTGTCCTAACTGGAACCAGGACATGATTTGATTCAAAATGTGTTCCTTTTCCCATTAACCTAGATTGCATATTGGTAGCTTTATAAAATCTTAAGTTTAAAGCTTAGCTGCCACAACAGTTGGATAACAGATGTATCAACACTATAGTGAGAATAATAGTTCATGGTAGGTGGTGGTTGTGCTCCACAGAGAGGAAAAACTAATTTCCACGTTATGACTTGTGCCTAGGTAGCAGACTGGGAGCACAGACAGCTGCCAGTCCACACCAGAGCCCATCAGGACAGATCTGGTAGGAATGAAGTTCTGTCAAAAGGGAATGAAGAAAGTCACAGAACTGATTCCAACACTAACAGGACTTCACAGACAACTTGCAACTTACAATATAGAAAAATAAAAAAATAAAAAAATAAAAATCAGGAATATGAAGAGGAAATATAAAACGATGGGCAGTGTTGATACTAACTGATGTAAACAAGCTTTATTTGTAAATAACAGTGTCCCAGCTCATAATTAATTACAATTTAGGAAATTCAGCAATCAATCCTGTGATATGCGCTTTCTGTTTGTCATTGTCCCCCAGATTTTTGAAAGCTTTCTATTGTTGGTCATGCAGAAGGCAAAAATTCTTTCTCCAAACATCACCCAAGAAGTCTGGCACCAAATGCAGTGTGAAAGATTGCAGAGATATACTATCTGGGATAAATTAATCAGCTCAGGTCTCAGTGTGGATGCTCTTATACATTATAAATTGCATACCTGGATGTTAGACATGTCTGTGATTTTCAGCAACATTTCTTATTCAGTTTTGAAATATGTAGATACCTATTCAAAAGTACAGCATTAAACTAACATAGCCTTTTTTCTAACAAATCATCAATGTTAAATGACGACACCCTGGGTTTATCAAAAATTGAAGGTGTGTTCAGCTTCTGCAATATTCTTTTCCTTAAATCCAGTGAATTCATAGAAAGAATCATAGTTCATGTGTTTTTATTATTATTACTGTTATTATTTAATATTTTAATATATTAAATATATTATCATTCCAATAGTAGTGAAATGCAGATAATTTCAGCTAGTTGAAATTTTAGCATAAACTCCAAAAACTTCACACAAACTTAGCAGACTGATTCCAGTTATGGAGAAGCAAATAAGCGGAAGAGCATTGTAATAATCATTAGTTTAAATTCTCTGATACAAGGAAGCATCAGCTTCCACTTTCAGAGCTGAGGAAGACATTCATACGTTTTTACTTCCCATAATAGAGAATTCACTGTTAACTGGGATTCAGATTCCATGTGTTCGGCCTCCCTACAGATATGAAAATTCTATTCTAGGGAGTTCTATCAAAAAGCTCTCACTGGTAACAAAAAAATAAAAATATACCATGGAAAAATGCATTCATCCAGATGGATGTAAAAGTATTGAAACTTGCAACTCTGGCTGCAGAAAAGAAATAATCAGAAGTACAGTTTACCTTAATTTCTTGAAACCACAGTCATCTGGGAGACTACTCTTTTCTATTCAAATCCAAAACATGTAATTATCCATTCTTCCAGCATACTTATATCCTATGTAAGGATATATGGGTAACCTTTAAAAGTTGGTTGGTTTTTCTTTTTTGTTTGTTTGTTTGTTGTTATTTTTTTACCTTTCCATGAAAATAATAACCAGATGATAAGAAGGTAAGGTAGACCAATATAAATCTTGAAAGGCTGTTAAGAACTTATTACTAGAAAAATAGAATTTGACAGAAGAAATTATGCACCACATTTTCACATCTGGGTTTGCAGAAATAGCTTTTGCAACTCCCATGCTTCTCTCTATAAATGTGCTCTTATTGTCAGTCTTTTGATCTATTTGAAGAGAATTAAGGACAACCACAGAGCTACATATGTCACTCAAAAACACAAACATGCTCTGTTTTATCATGGAAAACTAAATAAAGGCACAGACATGTTAATAAAGGAAGCAGAGAGACTCGTTAGGTTCTATGGTGAAAGCAAGCTACAAACCATTATATATTACATAAATAGTGTAAAGTGTAAAATATATTTACACTATAACACATTTGTGGGATCTAGTTTACTAGAAATTGCCTAGGGAAAAAGAAAAGGAATCTAGAGTAATAAAAAAGTGCCAAAGTGAATGAAGTGCTCACAAACTACTGTTGCTTTGCTGATTCTGGAGAAGAGAAGAGGCCAGGATTTTGTCACAGTTTTGATATGCTGCCAATACAATTCTGTTCCTTCAGTGCAATCTGAAAAAATAATATATACATTGCTTAATGAATGGACAAGCCAAAGATTTTTATTATTATATTATTTTTTACCCATTTATGGTTTCAAATTAATGAAATGACATGAGACAGAAGCCAATGACAACTGCTAATCTGTAAGCAGCAACAAGCAAGGAAAAGCTGATAGGAGTACAGCTGTTTTATTTTAATTGAGGAATGATTTTATGTTGCAAGCACTCAATATTCAGAGCAAATTAAAAATAATGAAGTGAATTGATACCAATGATATTTTTTACCTACTATCCTTTTGTAAATCTATTTCTTCACACAAATTGACATGTCTAATTGATACATACGCTATTATTCCTCATTAGTAGGCTGAATAAAATAATTCTTGATTAAATTTATTGCAATTTACAATCCAGCATAATGTTTGCAAGCTATAAAAGTCAATCAACAGGAAACAGAAAAAAAAAACAGATGACATTATTACTTCTTATATATACACAATAATTTAGTGAGTTTCATGGAACCTTCCTAAGCATTTTCTGTCTTTCTCAGGAACCAATGTGCATCTTCAACAGGTCACTCAATTTTTTACATGGCCATAAATATATTTCAGTGTGTCTATTCTTTGCTTTTTTTTTTTTTAATATAAATATCACCTCCAATAAGTAAATTATTTGTGTATTTAGAAATTCGTTAGAAGTTGTCTGGAAGAATTAGTCTTCTACTAACACTCCAATGAAGTTAGGCTGAACAGCAAATGATGCCTTCAAGTCTACAGGTCTGATTTACTTTGGCATTATTACCTTGTTTGATTTATTTTGTGTTAGAAGAAAAAAAAAAAAAGAAAGAGAAAAAAATAAGAGAAAAGAAAAAAATAAAGCAAGTTGCAGAAATTCAGTATTTCAATGTAATAAAGACAGTCATTTGAACAAGAAATTTGACAAGCAAAATATATATACTATAATGCAAAGTTTTGAAAAAATATATTTTATAATGTAAAATTTCCAGGCAAAAGGAAAACTGAATCAATGGCAGGTCAGTCTACTCTTCATAATTGTAACTTATTCCACATCTTGCCCTAGCCTCCACTATTTTGTAGGAAATTCTGTGGTATTATGAAACCAGCAGAGCTGCTATTTTGTTATTCTCTTCTCTAATGGGAAGAAAAGTATGTCATGACCAGACCATTTCTATGGCCTATTGCTTCTATTTCTCTGGAGAATGCTGCCAGCTGGTACATGATTGCTGCCCTCTTAAGTTGGGCTTCAGGCTTGAGAAATAAGTTACACGAAAATGCAGTATATATGCTATATTTTGTACAGACATAGAATAGCCTTCCTACTTTTGTCATCTTAAGTTAATATTATTTCTTTGGAGGAAGAGCTTCCGATGCTCCAATTGTGTCTGTGCCCTGATTGTAGTCTGTCTCTCAAGTTGTCCAGATAATCTGAGAGAAACTGCTCAAAGAATCAGAACTTATTCCATAGGACCACAGAATCAGAATTAAAGAATGAACTGTGTTGTGAATGCTTTTCACTAGTACTACATATCATGGTCTCTGTAAGACATAAAATAAAAATTTATTTTCGAAAAATTACTTTTAGGTTCAAATCTAAGTTCAATTCATAGAACTGTTTGGGCAGCTGCCATCTAAAACTTAAAAAAAAGGAAATACATAGGCTTGCACAAGGAACTGAAGTTAAGATGCATATTTTAGAGCTGTCACATGACAGTCCCCTTCAAAAACAATGTTATTTATTGTACAGATATTTTAGATTCAGAATTGTATTTTTGTTCAACATATTTAATTCTTTTTTTTTTTTCTTGCTGGGAAATTTTGATTTACATTTTGTAAAAGGCAATGCCTATCAGTTCAGGAAGACTGATAACATTTTAAAGCCAATCCTTACATTACAAAAATAAGAAGAGGACTTAACCAACAAGAACAGCTGTTTCAGGATTCATTTCCTATTTGGTACATATTATTCAGCACAGTAAACAAAGCTCCAAAGATTACTTTTAAGGGTAACCAAAACTATTTCCATGCTACACATATACATATATATACTATCCACAACTGGGCAAAAGTAATCAGGAGCTATGGCAACCACAAAGACTTATTTAAGCTGAAGTCCAAAATATATATCTTCCATGTCGCATTTAGCCTCTGTTATCAAAGGTAACTAATTTTTTAAACCTTTTCAGCCTATTTTGCTGGACAATATTTTAAAAGTAGTAAGCATATCCTATTCATTCATTCAAATTAAGGATGCCATCTTGGTCTACATACACCCAGAGAGGTTAAGGGCTTCAGAAGCCAGCTGCCAACAGCTGGACAATAGGCAATCAGCCTCTGGGCACAAACAAATCAAGGGTCATGGGCAGTGCAGCTGCGCCACAGAAAGCAGGGCTGTATGGGCAGAGTTGTCACCCCGTGCTGAACCTGGACATAGAAAATGATGCAGCAGAGTGCTGCGGGAAGCGCTTTTTCCAAGGGAATAACAGGGACTGGCGTGGCTGGAGACATCACAGACTAACACAATGTCTGAGGGCACTCCCAGGGTGGGCCAGCTAGGCAGCCCCCCTTCTGACTGCTGTCACAAAGCCACAAAACTGACTTTTATATTTCAACACACATTATCTTGTCATCTCTTTTAATCTCAGAATACCACATTAAGGAAAACATGATGGGAAAGATTATGATCAGCCTTAAACACACTATTTTCATTCAGCTCTAACAAATTCAAGAATAAGACTATTTTGTAAATGAGCATAACAAATTGAAATTCAATAGTCTAGTTAATCCAAGCATATTGAAATAAAATTGTGTGTGTGTGTGTGAGAGAGAGAGAGAGACAGAGGCAGAGAACGTGTAGTGAGGACCTACTTTCCTCACATATTAACTATTCCTATTATCATAAACTTTGGATAAGCAATGAATCACAACTCTAAAATATAAAGATATTCTGCTTAATATTGCTATTAGCTGCAAACATAAAAAAAATCTATAATAGATTATTAACTTTTAAATCTTTATGACATTTGAAAAGAGTAAACATATATATATATATTCACTCACCTTATTATATTCACCATACAAGAAAACAAAGGTATTATCCAAGTGAGCCTATACCAAAAGGAAGCACACATTAAAATCCGCAATTTGATACCCATTCCAAATACAAGAAGTAACAAATTTGGTGACAAAGCTGTCAAAATATGTTCCACAAATACATTGGCAAGAGATCTGGACATACTAAAGAAATTCAGTGAAACAAAATAGGTGCCAAATGGGGATGTGTGACAGTGTTCAAAAATACATTTCAACCAAAGCAGGAACACATCCAACAAAGAGATTCTCTACATAAATTATCATGAAACTATTAGAAATAATTGGCTAGTGATTTCAAAATATTACATATACTTTTAATGTTATCAAAGAACTGTGTTGTGAACCATGTGCGATTTCTTGGCAGTTTAATTTTTGGCCACAAAACATCATTTTTAGACGCAAGTGAAAATACTATATCCCATACTGCAAGTCAATCTGCAGTTTTTGAAATCATGTTGAGCTTCCAAACGCTTTGAAATGATGCTAGGGAAAATACTATAAAAGTCTGAATACCCTGGAAGAGTGTAGGCCTTGCAGGAGGTCTGCCAGACACATGTGTCCCTACAAGTCTACAGAAAGCCTACAAAGCAAAGGCATCTTCAGTGAGCTCTCCAACAGAAGACAGCGGTGTCTGCAGTCACATCATCCCAAGCAACCACTTCAGTGTACGTATTGGTCTTTCCAGCTTTTATTAGTACCAGTACATGCTGGTGCTCTCCCAACTCATGATTAAAGGTATGTAGGTACAGGAGGCCATCAGAGTTGCGTAAGTCTAACAGGAGCAGGTTAATTTTTATGCAGTGCTATATTAAAGCCATTTTTTTGACAAAAATAAAGTCAGTTAAATGCTTGCAGGTACCTCTGTGAACACAGCCCAGCTCTGCAGGAATACCTGCGTGAGCAGTAGTGCCCAGGCCAGGCTAGGCCGCAGTGCTGAGCTGGGAGGTGCCACCCCGCAGAGCTGCCCGCTCACATCCTTCACACACGTGATGTGCAAACTTCTGCTCGTTAATGGCTCTCCATAAATATAACACTTTAAAAAATCAGAGCAAGCCGCTGTACACTACTCAGAAAGGAAACAAAAAGAGGCCAGGCAGTGCATATATATAAAAGACAATGCTCTTCAATGTCAAACTATTTCCTTTCATTCAGTCAATAAAGAAGACTATCACACATTAGTGCTCTTACTATGCATAAAGCATCAGCGTAGTACAGCAGTATTGGCAGCAGTATGCCAGGGCAGCTTTCTGCAGTCCAGATGTGCACACCAGCTGCAAACTTATGCCATGAGAGTACACTGCAATTTCAAGTGCCTTCTCAGATCAAGTTGAAAGCTTAAGGTCCAGAGTATCTGGGGTTAAAATCTGGTCCACCTGAAGTGTATGGAGATATTCATTGATTTCATCAATGCCTATTATAATCCACAAAGGTTTCAATACTGCATTGATCAGGACCTCCCGTTAGGGCACTAATCCAAGGAAATATTTGCCCTATGCTTACTCTCTAAAAAATTCATTGTTTATTGTTTAATGCTCGTGCACATTGTGAAATTCCCCCATTACTATGGGGACCAAAGAAATGCATGCTGAACTTGAGGCAGCACAAGATTTGCAATTGTCCTTAACTCCTGGCAAACTAATGCCTTACCCTTGAAACAAGTCCCTGAGAAAGTCCTCTCCTGCAGACACGCTTCTTCCTAGTGCAGAAAGATCAATTTTCCTGAACAACCTGAAAGAAAAAGAGAGAGATAAATAGGCCATAACTCCATTTATTCAACTGCACAGAGAACTTTCCAGAAAAGCCTTTTCCAGTGCATGTTGTTACTTCTACCTCCTCCTCGACACCCTGAAGGGCTGCTGCCATGCCCCTGCAGTGCTGCCCAGGTGCAGGCAGGCTCCTGCTCCCCCAGGGCTGGGGAGGTTTGGGAGCAGGATAAGAAAAGGAAAGCACTGCCTTCTGCTGCAGCAGAACGTGGCCAGAAGTTCATGGCTTATTTTTGTGAAAAAATGTTCCTTTTTTTTTTTTTACAGTACCTAAAAGGTGTATGCCACTGTAGACAACCTTCTTACTTACTGTTATAAGCTTTGCTCTGACACAGAATCTTTTTTTTTTTTTTTAAACCTTAGAATGTAATTTTTGATATTGGTTATAGAGCTTTAAAGATAGGCCTTGTTCGCTGGACAAATGAATTTACTAAAAAAAATATTATAAACAACACACACTAAGTTACCTAACGTGCATTTTTTCTGTTGTGTGAGCTCTTTAAATTTAATATCCTGTTAAGCAGTAGTAACTTTTAAGTTGCAATAAAATCAAATAATTGTATTTATCAATTTGTTTTAATTACCAACCACAGATATGCATATGTCCTACTTAGCCTGTGAAAATCTGAATGCACACCTGCTCCAACAAACAGTCTTTAAAATGAGACATGAGGAAAATATTTGAATTACATTTCCCTGTTCCAACATACCATTTTTAAAAAGCACTTTCAACACTGAACTAGGCCTTTACAGTTAAGGCATTTTACAAGATGATACTGAGCTATGTTTCCTGTCTATGAAGAAGGCACCAGCATATAAAATGGTAGTGAATTTGCATTACCTCCAATCCATCATTCTTTGAGTGCGCAGGAAAAACCGTGAGACCTGCTGCAACAAAGCACAGCCTTGTGTTGACAGATTCTTATTTAAGTGACTGTGAATACAACAATTCCACAAATAATTTGTCAAGTGTGTGGCTGAACTAGCTCTGAACCCTGATAAATACCAACTCGCCTCACTGCTACAAAGGCATGATGTTCTGTGTGCGGGCAGTGAGTAACAAGCACCAGGATTTAACAATCGATGCTACTATATTTCTCTTTTCTTTGTGGTTAAAAGAACCTTGAAGGGTGGCTCTTTCAGCAGTGTTAAGTACTAGTGGTGGCTATGCCTTGCAAATCTAAGTAATACACTGCAGGCTGAGGTGGAAGGAAATAGCATGCCGCATCCATTTTTAGCTGCATTTAAAACATATGGTTTACGTTCTCTGCTGAAAAACAGTCCTTGCTGTATAGTTAGCAGATTATTGTGTAATACAGGCTATTATTAAGTGGACCTCTTTCAAATTATGATAATAAGACACCTACTTTCCTGATTTTCACATCCTAGGGCATACATTCGTGCTGGGGTAATTCAAGAGAGCAGGCTCTTTTTAGGAAAAATAACACAAACACTAGATGAACACATGTACATATTAACAGAGGGAAAAAACACACTCCTTCCAGGTATTCAGTTGAAATCAAGAGGGCATTTTTCTACCATGCAGTGCATTCTAAAGGCATTATGGACGTGTGAGGAAAAAAAAAAAGAAAAAAAAAAACATTTTTAAAGAAATGTAAATCTAATCAGTCTTGAAGCTAGCAATATATACATAAATGTCTTTTGCAGATATAATTTAGTATGCATTATTAATTTATTTTTCATAAACCTCTCCAGCTACAAAAAAGATAAGTGGAAATGTGCCCCCACATTGACGATAATGCTCATTTGTCAAGCAGGAGTGAACTTATTAACAAATTTCCCCCTCCTGAAATCCCATCCTAAAGGATATTCAGAATCTTCTCTGTAGAAAGACCAGACATGCCTATTGCAAACAAGATTATTCCAGACATTTTAATAAAGTACCAACCTTTAATGGGACGTGAACTTCAGTATACCATTTGCAAGGCAAAACCTGCAAACTCTGGACAGCAAAAAATTATCATAATATTTCTGTAAGTCAATTATATGTATGCTTTTTACTCTAAAATACTAAAGCCAATAGGAATAATTGTGATACTATTAATGAGCCCCAATGTAAAATGCTAATTATTTATTGTTTGTAAAGCAATTTTAAATAATGCAGAACTCATACACTAATGCCATCATGATTTTCCAGTCATTAACTTAACCAGAATTTGCATTTTGGGACTATAGCCAGTGACTTACATGCACTACTTAAGTCATTTTTCAAACACCCTGTCCCATCTTAATCTATTCATCATTAATCACATTTGGTCACTTTACATACAGAACATTATTCAGATGAAAGATAAAAGAAATACATTAATAAAATTAAAGCTAGAGTGAATACTTCAAAATATAAAGGTAGAGGAGGAATATGGTTATCAAAGCAATTTATACATTATGCCTATTAAAACAGACTTGTTTATGCAAAAGTTCTGAGAGTTTTTGAGTGTTTTTTTCCTGTAATGGAAAGCATACTTAGAAGGCCACCTTTGTACTTTATCCTTCCCAATCATCTGTAATTGTGTTTACATAGCAAAGAGAAGATACTCAAATTTTGTGCCTTTTATGAAATAGAAGGAAAATATATTAACAGCTGTTTTCTTGTCAATACAGCTTTAATTTTAGGTCTGCAAGAAATCTTAAACTTAGGGAACTGGCTTGTAATTACAGGCTCTGTTTATCTGAAAAGATCCAGTGCTCTGCCTCCTGCATCTGACTGACCTCTTCTACCTTAAATCAATCAAGTCACAGAAGCCTTACATCCTCTTTGTGTGGGTCTGGTCCACAAGAGGCTGTAAAGAAGAGAAGATTTCTTATGAAAGGAGTTTTGTTACCAGCTATCTTGCACCTTTCACCTCAAGGCACCAGCTGATTATACAGCCACTGCAGTACACTGGCATTAGTAAGTGAATGAGCTGAACATGGCATGCAGCCCCAATGTTCTGGAGATCTTTGTATTCACATGGCAGATTTAGCACAGGCTAGAGCAGGTCCCCAGTGGTACTCCTGCAGCCTGCTTTAACTCTTGCTTAGTGACACTACCTCCTGATCAAGAAATGCATTTTCTGTTCCCACTGAGTCTTTGATTTATTTTTCTCCGATTGCCAAATGGCTGTCAATCAGCAGGAATTGTGATAGTTTGGTGGGGGGGGGGCGTTTGTTTGTTTGTTACAATACAGAACACTGCTCTTTTCTGAAATTTAGTGAGATGAAATAATTTTCTTGAAGAACAACAACAAAAAGAAAAGAAAAAAAGAAGAAAAAACTAGCACAGGGCTACATCAAATAATAATTCAATCCATATGGCTATTTCACAGTGCTGAAAGTAGTTTTGTGATGTTTAGTGACTCCTGTGAAATAATTTCATGATTTCATTCTAGTTCCTAACGAATAAGTGTCCATTCCACAAATGCTCACTGTATTTTTATCATTTAACACTTTTTTTTTTTTTTGGGGGGGGGGGGGGGGGGGCGGTATTTCAAGCATAGAAGTATTTTACACATGACCTGTACAGGTCTTCACCAGTGAGCCAAACAGCAGCCAAAAATCCATCTGACAGCCTGAGATGGATAGCTTCAGTCCAGTATATGGTGATTTGGGTAGCAGAGTTTACATGCATAGAACATTGCCTTATAATAAAAGTTAACTGCTAACTCAAAGCATATACATGTACAATATCCTGAGGATATTTACTTTTTGAAGCTATGAGGTCTCCTAAAGGAATTGACAGTTATCTTAAGTTTCTGACTGAGAACTCCATTTTTGTTTAATTAATCATCTTAAATATACAATATAAGTTGATTTTTTTTGTATTAAAAAAAAAAAAAAGAAAAAGAAATGCGCCTTCTTGTACCTATTTCATATCACTTTAAAAATACTGCTTTTTTGTGTGTATGTAGGTTTTCACTTATTAAAATTTGAACTTGTGATCTAATTAATTGGGAAATCTCTTGGACAATTTTTAAACAAGATACATTGTCCTAAGTTTTCATCCCTAACAAGACTGCTGCTGAAGAAAACTGCTTCTGAGGTTCCAGTCAAAAAGTAGTAATGTTCTATCCACACATTAGTGATTCCAAAATTCTCCATTATGAACAATATTTATCAAAAACAGCCCACTATCAGATGAAAGATGTGCCTTATCTTTTCTTGTCAACTAAAGCATTATTCACTGAAAGTTTCTTCCATATCTGTTTCAGGGGTTTCAGTGTCATTTTAAATTGCAAATCAATCATAGATCATGCAAGCCCTACTTCTGTAGGAGAGATTAACGCTCTGGCTAAAATTGTTTACAAAGCCATTTGTAAACCTTCTGCTGATGCAGATGAGGCAAGTTTACCAGTTTAACATTGTTGATCCCAGAGAAAGCCTTAAGCAATGACTTCAGAGGGCAAAAAAATTTGTTCATTTATCATTATTGTCATGGGCTTTCGCAAATGATAACAATTTGTCTTCATCCTATTTTTAGACAATGAGCCACAATAGAGTCTAGAAAGCCATTTTGCCAGATGGGAGAAGGTGCTTTCATTGCAAAATGTTGTCTTTTCTTTTCCTGCCCTATAAAATTGGCTTAAGTGAGAACCAAGGATATGTTTTAATGTCAGGTTTCCCAGTAGACATGATGACATACAATAACAGCACACAGTGCCCGGACAGCATGTTGTCCAAATATATTGCATTTTTAAACACAGGAACAGTCTTTGTTGTACATTTTCACCAGAGAAACTGCAATACTAACTACAGCTTAACATAGAGAATTCCCACAGAATGATAATTTTCATATAATTATTATTAAATCTATGACGAATATCGATATTTAATAATAATTCTTCACTTTGCACTTTGGAAAGCCAAAATATTTTGTGTTAAACCAAACTACAAATACTACATAACAGAATATAAATTAAGCATTTTAAAGGATTGGCATGTGAATTCTATTCGGCTCAACTTTACTGATTATTAAATGACAAATCCTGTGCCCCAGTTACACAGACATGTTGGACCCCTAGGAATAAAGACAGTTGTGTTTGTGCCATGGGACAGGACAATCAAAGCCTGGGAGACTTTATCCCTTTTTTTGTGCAGGGATATATTCGTACACGTGTCCCACAGACAGGGTGGGACACAAGGGGCTACAAAGCATCTCAGGAAGCCTTTCCAGTGACTTCCCCACAAAGAATAAATCTCCAGAGACCAAACCCAGATGCACTGGGGTATATCCTTTGCTCTCACTTGTAACCTTTTGTTATCAGCTGTGTTTAGGGCTGATGTGCCCCTCTATTCTGGTTCAATGCAGTTTATCAAAGAAAAACCCTTTTAACTCAAGTTTTGTTCCATTTACCAGGATCTGACCCTATGGAACCCTAGTGAACAGAAAGAGCAGATACAAACACCATTTCCTTACAGACTGCACCAGTTCCAGTATGCTATTTACAGACTATTTAATAATAATTTGCTAAAAAAAAAAAAAACATAATTATGCCCAAATGCAGAAATATACCACAGAACAGAAAGTATATTTCATAATCCATGATGAAATGTTGCTTTTAGAACAGTATTTCCCATTTCCAGCCTGAAGTTAATCTATCATTCATAGCTTTCCACCCCATAATCCTGTCTCTGTGATTGCTAACAATTCCACAATATTTCTAGTAGTTTGTGCCTAAGCTTTTAGTACAGATAAATACTTCACATATAAATTTACCCTTCAGAAATAAAGGAAAAAGTTGAAAAAAAAATAAAAATGCACTCAAATATTCCTTGCTGTACACTTGTTTTCTTGGAATTGCTTTTCAAAGAAAATTAAGGAGCTGTCAACAACAGTATAGTCAGTAATCCACTCAGTGTTTTTACAACAGCAGGAAGGTGGGCATTATTAAGGCATACTGCATGGCACAACTGATGTTAATCACCAGCCCTGCAAATTAACTCTCTGGATCTCTATATACTGAAAGTGTCCATCTGCTACAGTCAAAACCCTTTGTACTTATAAAAATCAATTCTTGTACTGCAAAGGTCGCAATAGTTCTGTAAAAAGCATCACTGAATATATTGGTATAAGTGGAGAAATCTTAAAGAGTACATGACATAAAATATTATAATCATAATCAGGCAATAGCATTCTTTGTTGACAAAACTGTGTCACAAAAGTTGGGGGGTTCTGGTTTTGTTTTTAAAACTTTTTTATTGTGTAGTTTTCAGCTTCAACAGCAAAATACTTAATTGCATCTATGCCAGGTGTTTCATTAATCCTGTTAGCTGCTAGACAAACCTTGCAGGAAAACAGAAGACAACGGCCTCTCTGCTTGCTCCCCCCAGCCCATGTTTGCCTCCTCCTCCTCTATTCCCCTACAGGAACTGACTGATGGCAGAGCTAGTTTGTTGTTGAACTTGAAGGCTGAAACTGTAGACAAGCCCATGCTTAGTCAGGAAATGTGGCAAACCAGCAGAAATAAGTAGGAACTGATTTTCCCCCACTGAGATTTAAGACAAAATGTTTAAACATCTGGGATTTGGAGCCAATCATTTTGGAAGATGGACAGACCTAATCTAAGCAGATGTGCTAATGTGCATTTAACCTTCACATTGAGACAAAAGTTCTTAAAATTCATCTGCTAACAGTGGTTATAGACTAGGCTTTTTGGAGTGTGGATGGGGAAAGCAGGAGAGATCTGGGAAAGGTGTACTTGTACTTTTTCAGGCTTTGCTTGTTCTGCTTGATCAAACAGCCTTTTGTGAACCAACATCTTTGTTCACAGTAGGAGCTGAAAAAAGATACTGGAGAGTTATCTTGAAAACAGGAGAAACTTCCTTAGGCTCAGCCTGAAAGACCCAGTGTAACACAAGAACCTATGGCCTAACTGCAGTCTGGGAAACTAATTTCTGTCATCCGAACATTGTGGGCCATTTTGTTCTTGACAAACTTTTATTTTTTTATTTTTTTTTTCCCATGCATGTGTTTGCTTCTTGAACTTCATTCATAGGGGCTTTATTTAAAGTTCACTTATCACATTCCCAGAACTATGCATTGCTCAGGCTGGCAGAACAGCACGTAATGTAACAGCATCCCTCTAGAACCCAACCAGAATTCAGTCAAATGCTCACATCTCAAAGACATAATCATAAAGTGATAACGGAAGACAAAGAATGATATAAAGAAAAAATTAATAAGATATGGGGGCACAAAACTTATAGATTAATCTTAGACCTGACTACAAAATGCCAGGAGCAGTGTCCTTCCTTTCCAGAGAACAGACATGCGACCTGTATTTTGTCTTTGCACCAATAAAAAACTCATGCAACGAACCCACTAAGGGGTGAGATCCAACAGTATTTGATCCAACAGTATTTGAGAGCGTTCCCTCAAAGAAGGAATGTGAAAAGACTTCTAAAACAGATTTAGTTTGTCCATGTACTACAAATGCTAGGAATTATTTCTTCTGAATTTGCAGATAGGGTAAGGCATGAAGTTAGTTTCCAAGCTATTTAGAAAACTGATCAGCTTTTTCAGATGAGCCAGAAATAGAAAAAGAGAAGTTCAAGGTCCCAAGGCTCTAGTGCTACACTACGCTACACTAGATAGTGCATAGAAAGGTTGGACAGCCTTCAGTTTCTTTTCCTTTTCTCCTCTTTCTTTTCAATGGTTGAATATTCTATCTGCAGTCATCTTGTCCTACAGCTAAATCCAAGTCTATAAGGGATGATGAATTGTGTATTATAGCTGCATTGCTTTGTCTTTGCTGGGAATTGAGAATGATGTATTTGGGATTCAGCTGGTATACGTACAGCAGTTTTAGTGACCCATAAAACGTTGGATGTATATTTTGAAATATTTACAAGAGTAGCAGTCAACAGTTCTTTATCTACAATACTTTTTAATACTTCTGTCTTCTCCTTTCTTATCACCTTTTTCACCCTGCTTTCTTTGTTTTTCTTCAGCTCTGACATTATTTCTAATTGTGTTACGGTACTAATGACCAAGATCTTTTAGATCAGATACAGAGCATTGAAAAGTGCGCTTTGAAAAATAAATAAATAAATAAATAAATAATAAAGCAAGCTTTAAGAATTTTGAAAAAACTTATGGTACATTTACAATGTATGGAGAACAACTTCTCTGATAAGCTGTCCAGCTACTCCCTGGCACTTTTGCCCAGAGAAAACAAGGTTGTATAAGGATTTGTATGGTCCCATCCTCAGAACAGACACACTTGGCTTTAGGACCAGATTCCAGCTATTTGGCTGCTCTGAAGTTCTGACCAGAAAAGCCATAGGTTAAGGAAAAAAAGGTAAACAGAAAAATATCTCTTTGTTCTGCCTCATTTCTAATCCAAGGAGTGATTAATTATATAGTCATTTAACAGGCTCTGTATGGCCCTGGCCATTCTGGTCCCATGCACTACTTTGCATATCCATACCACTTCATAGCAACACTCTGCAAATGCAATCAATCCCAGAGGTGCCAGGAGCTCTGACTGAGCAGAGTATGGGTAAATGCTGTATATCCTTCTTCCCATTAAGGGATAAATCCTGAAGCCTCTTCAACCCATATCCCTCTAGTATACCTGTGTTTCAGTTAGAGTCTGGAGTATTCCATCAAAGAAAGGGGGAAGGGTGACATAAAAGAAATTTGTCATCTTTTGCTTGGAACTAACAAACTGAGTCAATTAATTTTTCACCCTGAAGATAAATTCCTGAATTAGGAATAAAAGCAACAATCACTCCCCCCCTCCACCTCCCACCAGAGATCCTCTGAAACATAATTTATTAATTTACATAAACATCAACCATCTTTAGCAGTCTACCTACTTGAACTTGCCTAAGGAAACAGCCCCTAGTTTCCAGGCTAAATATCATATGGAATAACACTCCAGGACAAAAACCAGGTAAGATGATCTCCTTGAACCAAAAAATGGAAGCATAACCCCACTAACTGTAGTAGCAAAAAAATATTCCAGCTCAGATAAGCAGCTAAGGAAGGAAAAGGAAATAAAAATGAGAGGTCAAAGTTAAATTTCAGGCATACATTCTCTCTACACAACCTCAAAGCAAAAATGCACTATCAAAAGATTGTCCAGTAAGAGAAAACAGCAAGAACAGTTTGCTGCTTTTATTGCATTGACCTTTCTGTTTTTCTCTTCCCAAGTAATGCAATGGTGTTGGAGGGGTTGGAATAGAAGGAATCAAAAGCCGGGGATGGCCTGGCCATTACCAAAAGGCAAGGACAATGATATTTTTTTTTTTAATTTTTTTTTTTTGTTCTTTTCCCTTCTAAAGCTCCTCTAAACTTGAATGTTAAGCCATTCACAAACATGTTTTAATTATGATAATTCAGCATCAAATCTTGACAGTCCTTGTCTTATAGCTCCATATTAGCCAGGTCTAGTTGTACCTAGGGAATATATGTAAATAGAGTTATGGTTACCCTTATTGGCTGCTGCAGACTCAGACAGACCCTGTATAAACTTAGGTCACATTTGTAATCATATAGACATCAGTCAATAAAGCAGTGCCAGCTTATTTATGCTAGCTGCACATGACAACACAGAATGGCAAGCGGTGACAAGCTGCCATGCCAAGACCACGAAAGCAGGTACAAGAAAGGTGAAAAAGGGCTCTTGTGACACTCTCTTCTATCACTGTATCCAAACACTCAACAACAGACATAACCTTTACAATTTACATTTTCAAACTTTTATCAGCCACAGGGAGCCTGAAACTTCCATTCATGTAAGAAAGCAAGCTCAGGCCCTCTCACAGAGTTATGCCTCCAAAGCCAGGGCTCTGGAAGCAGCAGCAGCTATCGCAAAACTCTGGATACAGTCGTGAGAGGTAGTGGTCCTGACTGCGGTGGCTGACAACTGTTTAAAGGCTGTATAATTATTTAGGGCAGGCAAGCCCTCTGGGAATGCCTTGAAGGAATGAAGAATCTTTTGCTTACAGCTTTCTTCTAAAAGAGGAATGCTGAGAAATGGGGAGTCGGCTTAGGTTTTATACTTGTAATTACACTGTCCTGTGCCACATAATAAAACTTCTGAGATTCTGATTAAACATTTTAGCTACAAGACCCTATTTCTACTGAAGCAAATTATTTAATTTCATAGCTATCCCCAATTATACAGAAACATGTATTTATTTATAAAACAAGTCGTTGCAAGTCATTGTTACTCAAATGTCCACTTTGAGACCTAACAGAAAATAATACTTATTCAGCAATTTCCATGCAAGTATCTGAAGCCAGTTTACAAGTATTAATGAAATAAACCAAACAAGAGGCAGGAAAATACAGATAAGCAAAAAGATTGCAAAAATCTAAGCAAGTCAGCTAAGGCCTCATACTGAATTAGTGTCAAAGCCCAAAACAGCTTTCATCTTCTGTACCACAAGAGTATATAGAATCAAAATATGATATTGATTTTGAAAATATTTAGTAAAGACAAAAGTAGTTTTAATTATTGTGAATCAGTTTTTAAAAGCAAATATAACATGCACATTCATGATATTTAGAATGAAATTGTGCTACTGAAATGCATAAGCAACAAAAATCTCAAATTGCATATGCATGACATTTGTAGGAATTAGGTTAAAAAATGATCTCTGCATTTTATAAGAGATGCCCATTTGATGTGATTTACAAGAAAACAGTGCACAAAGACAGTGTACTCAGAAATGTTTGCACATATGCAAAACCAAATAAAAAGAATGGATTGGCAAGTCATTGAAAATACAGCTTCTCTGTATTCTATTACTATTTCTTCATATTACCTTTCTTTTTAAAAGCTAGGTAAAATCCAAAAGATTTACCACAAAAGATTATGGCAGTTCTGCACTTGAACAATGTTACAGCATCCCTTTTAAAGTTAAATCATACTCAACTATAGTTATAACAGTGTCCATAAAAATACAAACAACATGGGGGTAGTTCAGCTGCTGAATGCCCAGTGATAGTGCTTTTTCTTGCCATGGACAAGATCACAATTCATATACTGACCCCATTTTCCCAATTCCCCAAGTTTCATTCTGTCAGGATTTGGAGATGTGGAATTTATACTTACAACTGCAGCAGAAGGAAGGAAACTGCAAGGGCTGCCAGTACCAAATAGTTGAGGAGTCGGAGCAGTGCTGTAGGAGCCCATCTCCTGTGCTCTCTGCTGAGGAGCGCTGTGGTGGTGTAGGACCTATCGGAGGAGAACACCTGCCAAAAGCATTGTGCTGTGCTTTAGCAGGTGTGGTCCCTCTGTAGGGCCAAAGCCTGATTAAGAAATCACTGCCTTTGGTCTTATTGAAACCAGCTACCATCAGTAGCTAGGCATATCCTGCATTCAAACCAAAGGACACATAAGAAGAACGATGAAGAAAAAGGTGATCAGATGCCATGACTAGTAAAATGAGGACAACCTTCAAAATTAATATTATTTTAGCATAACCATAACTCATAACAAAATGTGCTTAAAATGTAACGTAACCATATCAACATTTCTCTAAAGTACAGAATGCTATAGACTGTAATCTACAGAAACATTATAAAACCTCTACAGAATACAACCAGGAAGCAGAATACTATTTTGCCTTAGAAGTTCTAGATACATTTTCTCTATTTTGGTACTTGCCTGACTTGATGGACAGAGTTCCCAAAATAAAAAACTGATGAAGTTTATTTATAATTTCTACTTATTTATTTGTGTTAATTTTGTATTCAGTCTTGAGAGGAACATAACAGTAGAGCAGCAGTGCATGGCACTCAGCACTAGGCAGCAAGGACTGTGTTATGGTGCAAAAGAAACACTGCCTGAAGCAGCTGACATGATCTTACTCTGATATTTGAATTCAAATCCAAATTTTCAATATGAGTATACCCACCCAGTATCATGTCTGGATATATTGACCACAATACAATATACCCAAAAGCTGTGAATGTGGGGATTCATTACCTGTGAAGTAGTGGCATATCCTGCTTCTGCCTTACAACTTCCCTGTCTCCAGGAATCCTTCACAGCAGTGCAATCTGAAAGTCCAGCAGCTGCCGAAGAGACTGCCCTGATCAGAAGAGTGCCAGTAGGTAATCTCTCTCCACAATGCAGTGATGAACATTTAACTGTCTACAAAACATCATTCCTGTATGATTTAAAGCAAAATAATCAATGAAAGGAGAAACCGAGCAGTTAGGTGCCAATGCAGCGAATACCCCAGGTAAAAATTCAGTGTTAAGGAAATGACAATGTATAAGCAAAGGATGCTTTAAAAAAACAAAGAATCTGTTTCTTTTAAATTGTAAGGCCAACTTTTTTTTCTCATGTACAATCCTGGATTTAGCAGGATAACACTTGGTTACATCTACTGGTCTGGAAATAGTCGTATGTAATTGCAGTAATAGGCAAATGGTAGTTATGGTAGCTATTATGGTAGAAGAGTTAGAAGAAGTGGAGGAGAGAGGGTATATGAAGAGGGAGTTGAAGGTTGGAGTGGAAGGGACACAGAAGGCCACAGAGGAAATGATATTACCATGGGGAGAGGTGCAGGAGAAACAACTGCTTTATATATTAAACATTAGCCGGTAGCAAAATTGCTATAAGCAAGTTATAGATAGTAACAGTACAATAATATAAATAACAAAAAAAACCCATATAAATAAGAGAAAGAAAAATCATTACACATCTGATTTTTAGAAGAGAAAAAAGTACAATTTATAAAGACTTTAAAAAATAGTCACAATTGGAGAGAAACACGTTTCCTTTTTCTAATATTTCCCACACTCTTCTCTTCTTGTAAAAATAAAGGTAGATCAATAACATACTCTTCCCAGTGTGAGAACAAATACACATTTAAAAAACGCAAATATGCTGAGAATGTGTTCACTTTCCAGTATTACACAGTACAAGGACAGATTCAGCTGAGCTTTAAATGTAATAAAAAAAATGATTTTGAAACAACACTACAAGCTTTGTATGGTAATTGAGGATAGAAAAACATGGGTAATAAGTGTCCCATGTTATTTCTTTTATAGTTCATATGTGATGTATTTCTGTGACCAGATTATCAGAGCACTGATGACAATGCTTACTTATAACTCTAAACGTGTCTCAAAAAAAAAAGTGAAATATTAAATTACGTGCCGTCAGCCAGCTACACTGTTCAGCAAAACTGTGTGTGTACATACTACCTCTTCTATAAATCTGTACTTCTATGTGTAACTCTACATGTAAGCTAGACTCTCCATGGTATCTGGAAAAAAAGGAGAAAATCCTTTGATCTTTTATAGAAAAGTTTCAAAATGGACAAACACTGAGGAATAAATTAAATTATATCCAAAAATGGACGAATAGTCTCGTTGCAGATTACCAGCCTTTCTCCTGCAATACTTACTCACTCACTCTTCTTGTCACAGGTTTGTTTTATTTTCCTACAGCAGTACACTATGTTACAACTTAAAATTCACATTCACGTGAAGAAAGCTGTGACATGCCTACCAAAAGAGACATACACTGCTTAACCTAAATTGACCCTTTTTTCCTTCTATTCTAACAGATCTTTTTTCTTTTTGTCACTCAAAATGAGCGTCTGATGTACGAGCATAAATTGTTAAAAGCAGTTTTAGGTAAAGGAAGAGAGAGTGAAGTGGAGTTTTCTCACAAAAGCCAACCTCAATTTATGTCAAAGAGGGTTAAAAGACCTTGGGATTAAAGCAATAAACTTGCTGCTGTCAAAGCTAAAACCCGCTAACAATTTAGTGCCAAACGCATGTTGTTCAATATCATTTCATATTATATTATGTCACAAGTAGGTGACAGTTCCACATCAGACTGACGGGGCTGATTTACTCTGAAGAATTCATCGACATTTTGCAGAGTCAAAGCTGACTTCATTTTGTTTGGATGCAGAGTGGGAAATCTCTCTGTGCTTGAGCTGTGGTGTTTGGCTGAACAGTACCATCCTTGCTGGACAGCAGATGACAGGCTTCCAAAAGTCCTCCCGGTGCATCAGCAGATGAAAGCACTCACAGGCTGCCTCTCTTCCTTGCCTTCACCACACTGAGCCCAAAGACCTCTGGCAAAATCAGTCCAGTCTAGGGCTCATTTCCTTTGCTTACCCGGAGCAGCACCAACTTCCATGTCCATGCCTTTTTGTGTGGCTACACTTTTTAGTGTGATTCACCTTACTGTAATTTTTAAAGTAGCCAATATTCAATATTTTGATAATATTTTCTTTCTGAATTCAAGCTTTTATGATACTTCAAAATATATCTACTGTCGAGGTTTAAACCAAAAGACTGTGCTAAGAAAATATAGCACCTGCTTATATTTTAATAGGTAATAATAATAACTTTTTTTCCAGGATATTAATTAGATCCCAAGGTCAAGTCTGATGAGGGATCTTTCTTAGGACAATGGCAACAATACATTTTCTTCACAGAAAGGTGTCTTGTGCAAGATACTCCCAGATGGCTTTTTTAATATGGGTTCCAATTCTAATTTCTCCTGGGATTCAGACAACTCTGAATAAACATATGCTTTGTTTTGTCTGAGGAAAATCTAATTGATTTGACTTCCCTGTCAAGGTGTTAAGATTTATTCAAACAAGGAGTCCCTTTTCTTCTCCAAAATCCAGTGTATTCTTCTATAGTCAGGTTAACCCCTGTGCCACGTTCATTTCCTCCTGTTGGATATTGCTGCAGATCAGGAATTACAACTAAGCTCCCGAAGCACCAGGGAAAACTGTGCTGCACTGAAGTTGTTACATGCAAGAATTTCTGTTTCCCTTCTTTCTGCCTTTTTAAATTTTATTATTATTTAAATTTTGAACAAAATTTTCAGTTATCATAGTTTGATCTTACCTTTACATCTGCAAAAATCTAGCAAAAAATAGGGTCTTTAAAGATACGTATCACCATTTTCTCCATCTAATATAGGAGTAGGTACATTAGTGCCTGGTCATTAACTTCTGTAAACCATATAGTGATTCTTCTGAGGGATTCTTTGGGCAATGTTTGCTGTTCATCAAGGAAAAGGTTATGTGCAACAGCACATTGTATGGAAGTGGCTCCATCATCCAACACAAGTGTTTGCTGGCCATATGCTGAACAAGTACAGCAAAGGGGTTATCCTCTCTATTATGCAAAATCACTGCCAGGGAGCAGAACTTTCAGTGAATTGTTAGACAGGTTAGTGGACAGTTAATCTTATTTGACATTTAAAGCAGTTGGAGGTAAATTTAGTGTTCACCTGCCCTAAAGTGTACAGCATGAATATGCATCTACATATCTATTCCTGTTCAAACTAGCAGCTATAATGACTGGAGGATATACAATACCTGGCACAAAGAGCTATTTCAGACCAAAAAAAAATGAAAAAGGAACAGATAAACACACATCCTAGTTTAAACCTTTGCAGTTTTCTCACACTGAAAAGTGAATACTATTATTTCTAGATGATCATCTCATCCTGATACAGACATATTCTCTTTATCTTAGAAATTCTGCTAGTGTGACTAAATTATAATACATCTTGGATTTTAATACGTCTAAGCTCCATTTTCTGCTGCCCCATAAGTTATGCACATGACAGAAAAATACACACATGTGCCCATGCTATACTGAGTGCAAGGCCTTGGGAGTCCTTTGATCCGGTGAGAAATCTCAGTGAGAATAAAGATATTGCTGCAGTCTTTTCCTCACAAAGGCTTGGTTTCCCCACGCCCATCACGGTGCACAGGTAAGTCAAACCACCAAGGATCCCATACGGCACCATGGCTGCTGCATCACAGCCCTCTTCAAGCAGGCATCACAGCCAAAGAAAGGAGAGGATGCGGAGCTTTGATACAGGTTGAGGCTGCACTCAGCCTGCTGTGTGACAGAGGAGTGGTGAGAACACAAGAGGTGTGTGTTGAGGCACCTTGTCCTTTTTGCTCAGCTCTAATTGAGCACGCTCTCACCCTCAGTCGCCTATACCTCTATGCCACAGATCAAAATGAATTGTTATGTCTCATTCAAGAGGGAAATACTACAGCCTCTCTCTCAATACAGGCTGTGACCTTTCAATTTATGCTATCAGTTTACTCAGTGCTTGCTCTGCGGTTCATGATTAACTTGAAAGAGTTAGATCACACTCTCTCCAGGTCATCAGAATGGAACTTCTGTTGACTGTTAGAAATCCCTCATGCAATAAAAGCACACATAATATGGCTGTACAAGCCATCATTCAAATTTACTTCTCTTCAGTAATGAGGTAGCAATTCTTATCCAAAAGCTCCTAAAAATATTTCTACTCGTATTTTTCTTTTTTTTTTTTCCTTTAGAGTACTATTTACGAGAAGACACCCTGCAGAACAGCTATGTAGTTTTAAATAAATATATCTTTGCTTTCACAAAGACCAACTCCTTATTAAGGTGTCTCATAGCTCTCAAACACTAATTAAACATTCTTTTGTAGTTCATAGAAGATGCATTTCAATTCAAGTTTACCCATAAAGGGTAAACTGAGATAAAGAGGTCAAGTTACTGATACCTGAGCCACCGACAGCCCCACAGAAACCTTCTGTCTTCCTATAACCGTGGTAGTGCAAATGCCCAGATATATTCTGGAAAACAGTAGCAAAAAGAGTTTCATAAACTAGAAGAGTAACATTTATTTTTGAAAAGCTCATCTGTATACTTTCCCCATTTCTTTTTAAGAAAAAAAAAGAATACATTGGGATTTTCTTCATCTTCACTAACAGGTACTCACCAGAGGTGAGCTAACTGCAGAGATTATTTAAATAGCTAAAACATATTGAAAGTTTTTAAGAACCAACTCTGAGACTGTCACAGAGAAGTACATGTAACCTTATAAAGATGTATCACAGGATCTTTAACTCTCAGGACCTTACAGTTTCTTAATGACATTACAAGCCTAGCTTACTGCTCACCTCACTATAGGAGGATCTGACATAATTGCTCTCACTGTACTACCTGATTTGTCTGAACTTCAAGAGAAATGCCTTTTTATTGCTCTGCACTTGGGTCTTTGAGACCCCTTTGGCTGTGGTCTGTTAACAACTGCTGGTATCATTGATGAAGGGTCTTAGGCCCCTTTCTTCATCCCTTTATCCCCTTGCTTTTTCAAGGAAAAGGCGAGGAGAGTCCTCTGAGCCCAACTGGCCCTGCTTCTTCTATCTTTGAGTTTTCCAGAGATTTTAAAACTTATCCTATGATCTAGAAACAAACTGTGAATAAAAAAGTGTGCCTGCTGGGATTTCTGTGTGTCCCTGGATGTGGGGACAGGATGGGACTAAATGACATGTTCTTTCTCAACCTCAGTGGACACCACTGAGGTATCTTGCTCATTAAATTAGAAGAACAGCAATGCACATCAACGATGTTAGCCATGGACCACAAGCCTGGAAAAAAAAAAAAAGGGAAAAAAAAAAAAAAAAAGGATCACTCCCCTGTAACAGAAAACAGCAGACTTGCAGAGTTTGCTGGAATTCAGGGTGAGGAGAGTTCACTAAAATTAAACCTGAGAATTAAACCCTGTTTTAAGCACCACAGTGGTAAGTGCAGTATTTATTTAAAATAATAAATTAAAAATGTAAAGTACCTTCATGGGCAATCCTTCAGATGGCAAAAGGAGTGAGAGTTATTCAGCGACATTGCACACCTGAAAAATAATAATAGTTTCAGTGTTTGCATTTCCTTGTAAAATTTCAGGGAATAATAATAATAAACAAAATACCGTTTGCAATTTGGGTGTTACTATTGTCCTCACTCTTTTTCTTTTTATAATAATATCCATCTAATAGTATTGCTGTAGCTCCTTGTCCATAGATCCCTTCAGAGGCTTTCTGACTACTTAACAACATTTTTCAATTTCCCTACTTATGTGTATATGTCTTCAGTTCAGATAGGAGAATTTGCTAATGGACTGCAACTGAGACCTTTCCGTTCCAGGATTTCCATGTGCAGAATTTTACATAGTAGTTTAGGTTTTGGATCATCCTATTTGCCAATGCCTTGTGCTTGTGCTAGGAACATGCATGTGATAATCAACCCCAAAATTATCCTAACATTTTGAAGTGTATATTTAATTTTAGAAAAAAGAGAGCAAAAAGTATCAGATGACAAGTTTATCATAACATTAATGTGTACACACTGTCAAATGGATAAAAACTAGTGCATATAAAAACACGGGTACCTCCTGCATTATGTTTTTAGCTGTGCAGTGAAGAACAAATGGGTGGTGATAGAAAACGGAAAACATGTACAAAAACGCACCTATCTACTGTTCTTGAGGTCACGCCACTTTGCATTTTACCTACAGTAAAGCAGATAATGCATCCATTTGGATTTTTCATTTGTTCAAATAACTCTGTGACACTCTCTAGTGGAAGGCAGACACACCATGAGCTGTGTGTACCCAACAGTCACGGGGAAGCAACACCAGGAGAAGGGAAAGTAGCTGAAATGGATCTTGGGCACTGTTGCATGTGTTTTGCTGCACTCTTATTTTTTAACACCTCAACCAAAACACTTACAGACAGGTCCCTTCTGTTTGAAGCCCAGAGGATAACGTGGTACTGAAGCATAAATAAAGAGTGCCACTAGCAAGCAGTAACTGGCAGCAGACAAAGCCCAAGCCAGCAAACTGTCACGATTGCTCTAGAGGGTTTATAAGCTTTATCAAATCTGTGCTAGCTAATTCACTTGCAGAAGTGTACTGATAACACTGCTTCTTTTTTCTCTTGCTTTTATTATGAACAGAAAGATAGACAGGTCCTAAGGACAGATCTTTTCACAGTTCTCTTCTGCCAGCACATGCCCTTCTACTTCTCACAGATTACCAGGTTAAACTATGGTTGCCTTTGAGCCAGAAGCATTTATTGAAATAAAACCCAATATATTTCCCAATAAAGCTTCCCCCTCCTTTCTAACACTTACACTGCAGTTGAAAGCAACATTAAAAAAAATATACAGCTCCAATCTGTTGTTCCTTGTCTCACTTAATTTGCAAGTCACTGTTTTTCACCATTTCCAATATTCCCAATAAACATACTAAAGTTATCATTTCTGGGTGGACAGAGGAATAATATATATATATAAAAATAAATGTAACAGGGTGGAGCATTTGGGTGTCAAGTCCCCTCCCATCTTCCGATTTGATGCATTTTTTTGCATATTGTTATAACAACGCTATTTTATCAACAGCTATTGTTAAACAACAACTATTAATCTAAATGACATAAATTAATACCACCTGCTGTAAATGCATGGGAAGTTGGGGTTGCACTTTTAACTGCAGCTTTTGAATTATCCAGACCTAGATGCAGGTAGATCCATGGATCCTTTTACTTGGATCCACTTCATATATCTGCTGCTCAAAATTATGCCTTTGAGGTGGAAAGGTTTTCAAAAGAAATGCCCAGCTTTAAAGTTTGTTGCCTTATACTATCATTTCATCTGCACTCCCCCATGTCTGGTTCATCCTTTCTGAAGTCTCCCTCATAGATTTCTGGTGATCCTCCCAACAAGCCCTATTCACAGAGGCCCATGGAAAACTGACAAAACACTGGAAAATTCTGCCAAATTATAAACAAACCAACCCCATGCTTTTTTTTCAAACATGTTTCCATGAATAACTGTGAAAGCACACTTGCTAATTTACTGCATGTTTGTCTTTAGAGAGTATTTTTAAAATAAAATATTTCACCCCCTCCTGCCTCTTTCTAATTTGCCCTGGCATTCAATTTCTGTAACTAATTTGAGGCGTATTCTCTAATGTTTCACCACACTGCCAAAGCTCAATTTTTGCTTAAATGTAACACAGAACTATTTTAATTGTAGGGAACATTAAAATCTATCCCATAACATGAGATTGTTCCTTGTATTGACTTCTAGAAGCCCAATCTGATGGGAAGTAAATGTGACTGAATTCAGATTGCTTTTCATGTAAACATATTGAGCAAAAATTCTGCCTGAATCCTATTTGACTCAGATTTCCATATAATATTTTCAAGCTAAGTGTTTATTTAAAATTTAGCTCAATATTTTTTTTTTCCTAGGTAAGTTTACTAGACAAGAGTTTTGAACAAAACTGTCATGAAATACACACAAAGCATTTGTAGAGCCCAAGTTTGGGCATCTCACTTAGTCGGTTTGTTTCCAGACTAGAATAACTGGAAGAAAGATCCAGTTTTACATGGTTCAGAACCAGGAACCATGTGTATTTAGGTGCTCCAAGTTACCCTCTGCAGGAGCTCCTTTCTCTCTTGACTGCATTTGGTGCTGGAAGAGACTAGGAACCTATGTTAAAAAACATTAAAACAGTAGTGGTCTTCACAAAAAAAAAGCTTTTTAGAGTTGGCCAGAGTAAAAACCTCACCAGGTTACAAACTGGAAGCACAAGAGTCCTCAGGAAGCTTCTGTCAGCAGTTTAAATCCCGCATTTAAAAACAAACAAACAAACAAAAAAAAGAGAGAAAGAGAAAAGAAAAAATGAACATTTGGATTTTGCCTTTAGGAGATGCAAAATCAGTAACGTGGGAAGGAGATCACATTACTAAGCAGAACTAAACATTGTCACCTTAGAAGAAATTCAGATGTAAAAATGCTTTAAGTTACTTATTCCAGGTGCACATATAGGGAACACATCACTGACACTATCAAAGACACATATACAGTACTGCTGATTTAAGCTCTTACCTTCAGTTTGAGTTCATTTCCTAAAGTCTCTAAAATATTTAGTATTTTCAGATGTCAGGGCTTTCTAAGATGATATGCTTACTCTAGCCTGCCATGTGTGCTATGGAGATTCCAGATAATAAATCTAAATGTGCTACTTCATCGTGAAAAGGATGAAATTCTGAATAATCTGTTTTTGTAACCACCAAAAACTGACAATATGGTTAAAAAAACAGCCTGATACTCTGCATGACTGAACACACATAAATCGTATTCATTTTCACCTAAACCACTAATTATTTTACCTGTAAGAAAAATATCTCTAATTTTCACTGCTGGAAAATCAACAGGAAGTAAGCTGCTGCTACCTAACAGGCAGTAAACAACACAATAAAACTTATACAGCACTTTTCATACTGTAATGTCTCATGACTTTTAGATACAATGAAATATTAAATCACAAAACATTAATGAAATACTACTAGAAGAGATAGTTTAGCAGTTTCAATGCTGAAATTTAGAATTTCTAATAGCTGAAGATGACAAGATGCACAATTGAAAAGAGGAATAATAGAAGACTAAAATCAGAGGCCTTAAAAATGCACTGTATTTAGTTATATTAATAGATAGACTGTGATATTAGGCAATTACTCAACAAGCCTAGACAAAGGAGCAACTTGGTAACTCTGACACTGTGAGAAAGTGAAACATCCAAAAATTAATGAGCCCTTCCGAAAATGTACTTCAGTCTCTACAGCAGAATGGCATTACATTAAGCAGGATCAGAAGTTAAAAAAGAACAGTCACTTTTTTTTTTTTAATGGTAATTAAGTAATGGTTATTTGATAAGAGAGGAAATATTATCAGAAACAGTAGATTTAGAAACTAGCATTATTCCTGGAATTGTATAGGCTTACAGATGTTTCAAGATCTCCTCGAGCAGTACTCCTCCATTCAAAGTTGTCAGGAAGACCAAAAAGAGCAAGTTTAAACTCCAGTCAGCTTTGTGGAGTATCACAGGTTAACAGTATTTTAAATATAGAGCAAAAATTAGGTCTGCAATTTACCACCCATTCTGAGTTTTAGCAGTTATGATGATCATCAAGACAGTCATGAAAAAAAGAACAAAAAAGAAATAAATATATCACTGCTTAGATATCCATCTATTTTGGTCCCACCCCAAAGAAGAAAGTCTTTCTTAACCTCACGTTTACAGCTCAATGCAAAAGACTGTAAATACCGGTAGTAAAGGAAGACGTATGGTTACAGAAAAACAATTCTACATAAACGTCACTGATACTATCTGAAGAAAGACATCTGTAAAAATTCCAAATCTAACTGTAAAGGAGCTTATAGATATAAGATACCATAGCATTTTTAATATAAATTTAAGGAATTCCACTAGTATGATATCAGAAGAGAAATTAAAATTGAATCAAAGGATTTAAGCAGATGAGGTGATCTCCTGAAAGGGGTGGTGGTGGTGAATGCATACGCATGCCTTCATGCGTAAAGAGATCCAAGAGAGTTCAAGTAAAAGCCAGCCAGAGTAAGCAGAGGGAGTGTCACTGGGGATTTCTGGTTTGAGTAATCAAAGTGAAGTGTTGAACCTAAACTCTAAAGTGAAACCTGTCAGACATGGTATTTGAATGAAGATAAATCAGAAGGGAGAGCATCACTTACTTCTCAGATAATTTGGGACAAAATTCTTACTGAGACACCCACCTAAAATAGGTAAGTGTCCCCCCCCCCCCCCCCCAGCAACCCTGTGTATGGGGTTAATACACCCACAAAAACAACACCTCCTTCTCAAATGCATTTCTATTCTACTCAAAAGTATACAAGGACCATGATATGTTTAATAACGAAAACTTGTTGAATTTAATGTCTTCACTTTCTCAGTGAAAAAACAAAAATACTCACTTTATAGGCCATCTGGGAACACTTCCCAATTCCAAATTTACGGTCCAGTAACAAGTCCTACAAATAGTCTTTGTGTGTGAACACTTACTCTTCCTGTGTTGAATTTCTCTGAACTGGAGCCAATAAGACTTTGCATATGAAGGAACCTAAGTGTGGGCTCAGAAACCTGGCACAGCTAAATGCCATAGTTAGAGACATCCACAACCACTCCACTTTGCAACCTTTCTCTACATAGTACTCTTCATCTACTACTGTGGATGTTCATTTGCTCCACAATATGGGGCAGCAATTTAGGAACTCTAAAATAACATCAAAGTTGAAAAACTTAAGGTTTGAGGTTTTGTTGAGAAATAAAATTTGGTTACTAAGGCATAGGCTATTAAAAAGATGAAAGTAATCAATGAATTTCCCACTACTGTATCAACTGTCAATCTCTCTCACACATGAAAATTAGAAATATTTCATTTTTCTGTTTAGTTCTGAATAAAGTGTCTTTGCATCAACTTTTAAAATATTGGCATAAATGACTTCTTATGAGCAATTCTACAGAACTCTTTAAGGGCATACCAAGCTTAAGACCTGAGAAACTGAGATTTCAACACTTAACAAAGTCCTTTCTTTTTCCTGAAGAAGAAAATCGTTTTGAATTGTGCACATGTAAAGTTGTTTCTCTCCTCAGTGCAAGCCCCAAGTGTGTTTAATGGTTTTGCTAAATATGATTGAAAGAAAACCATGCCTGAGGGAAATGATCTTATGCTGGATATGTATAAGTGTTGAAACAGCTTGGTCAATGAGTGACCATAGCATATGAATCTAAAACTAATCTCAAAGAGCCTGAGGGTACCCAAAGCTAACGTAGTCAAGTAGTCATTTTTTCATGTGCTCTGAGCTAAATATACTGTCTATAAAAGACTCCCTGTACACCTCAAAGCAAGCATTTTGTTTTTCTTGCATTAAAAAAAAATATATATTTATAACAATATATTGTAGGGGGCGCATACCAGCAAACTGAAAACAATTCTGAAACAGAACAATCTGTTACTTAGTTGTCACTAAAATCAGACTCAGTTTTGAAAGTTTTTTGAGAAAAAGACCATCAAAGCAAAGCTAATTTCTTTGGGACTTCTTCACAGCTTAAATTTACAGGATCAAGTCTTTTTTTGCTGGCTATCCATAGATGGTCTAGAAGCACCAAAACCAAACCAAACCAAAACAAACAACAGCAACAACAAAAAGAAAAGCAGTTTTGAAAGACTATCACGGGTATTTTACTGATCCATAACTAACTGAAGTTCCAGATAACCATTCACATTTTTAAAGTTTTCCTGAAATGAATAGAAACTTTGCACCTGCATTATTAATTGCCCCAGCCATGCAAAGAAGAAAAGAGTATTTGAAAAACATGTTTTAAATGGGATACAACTTCATGGATTTACTTGGGAATACAGCAGAAAGTAATGTGCTGCAGTTTACCGTTCCTCTGTAATCATTCCCATTTAGGAAAAGAGTGTCTTCAGCCTCCCAGAACACCTCAGAGGATTTTTCACCTCCTTGTTAAGACCTCACCATAGGACTTCACTACTTTGGACTAAAATCTCTATCTTATTCTGTTATTAGGGTCCAGCCCCAGCAAAACTGGGAAACAAGCTCTATAAATAGAATAGCTATATACAAGCTAAAATAATCTATATAAATAAAACAAAACAAAATAAAATAAAAAGCATTTATAAATAGCGCAGATCATTTCCCCTTCTCCTTCTACCCACAACCAGGATCCAGTACTCTCTCTACTATCAGAAAGAACATATTAACTGTCAATAACTGAAACACAAAAATGCTGTTCCCAGTCGAGTATTTATAGATAAACCCCAATCTCAATAGCAATGTCGGTTCAGATCCACTCATCTCAGAACATCCAGATCAATCCATCAGCTTGTGGCCTCATCCCACTACACTGAATCTCTGGATCCAACACCAGTCAGCTCCAGCAAAACCATACCCCTACACTTGACCTTGGCCCCCTCATCTCAAACAAGAGAGACGGGTAAGGGACTGCTGCCTTCTTTTCTAACTGGTGCAGACATCCTGTCTTTGAAATTGCAGGATGCTGCTTCAAGTATTAAACAATATTTTAAAAGCTTTAATTATTATTATTATTAAAAAAAAAAAAATCTGTATTACTAGAAACTTTAGGGAATGTACAGAACTTTTTTTTTTTTGATAACTATAATTATGAACAAGGTCCAGTTACCACATTTCACAGCAAAGCTGCACCAGACAACTACTCTGTAAACAAGGGCAAGGGATGGGGTGAGAAAATCACTGAAAAATATTAAGTCCCTTGAGCACCATGGGATGTGCAATTTTCATTGTGCTCTGAGACATACTTGTGTGGCCTTGTTGGTTCTATTGATCACTGTAGGTCTTTCCTAATAGAGTTACAAGACATTTTCAGTTGCAGACTTAGAAACCTGTGGGAAATAGGATCCAATCATCTGGCTGCTATGTTTCTGTAAGGCCAGCTCTGTCTTGTTGCTACTGCTCTGTTGGGCTTTAAACACAATACCTGCACATCTACAGCTGCGAAGCAGGGAACAGAGATTGTGCTGGCACAGATTATGAATTTCTGTGAAGCAAGAACCAAGCTTTCCTGGTCATTTACAAAATTCAGTTAATTTTCTTATTGTGTTTCTTTGCTATGGAACTGCACTTCTAATTCCCAGTGGGGCTGTAAGTGTAGGAAGAGGGAAGCATAAAGAGGTATTTTATGCTGTTTTACCACACCAATAAGTACAGTACTGAATGGTTGAGAGTATTTTTATGTTATGCTGAGGCAGAAAGTATTGGAAATACAGAAATCTCAATGAAAATAAAAGTTACTTTAAGCAAGAAACCCAAGGCACAGGAAATCTGAATAAGAAACAAAAGCAAAAAAAAAAATCTCTGTTTTGCCTATCAAAGCTGCAGGAAAAGACAAAAAAGAAAGGGGAACGTGCTTTTTTAAAATTTCTATTGAAAATATCACATATACTCGTTATTTAGCACAATCTATGACTCAGAAACTAAAAATTGTAATAAAATACAAACCACTTTCCTTATATAAAAGTAGTCATGATGGTTTATGATGTTTATCTAAACTAGATGTTTATCTAGTTTTCAGGAAAAAAATAATAATAATGCAAAGCAAGGCCTGATCCATCCAGCAAGACATGGAAAAAATTCGGCTTATGCTGACATGCCATGAAGTTTATGGAGCATAGCACCTTGCAGAATCAGGCTCATCACTGCTCTCCCAAGTCTTTTAAAAGAAGGAGTCCTGTAAAGTCAGGGGAGCTAGCTAAGGACTCTGTCACTATCACGTGTCCTTGGCCACAAGAAAAAAAAAAACATGGAAATATCATCATGTGGATTTGTGTTCCCCACCTCAGGTTTCTGCTCTGCCCCCTCCTGTGATGTACAGCTTTCATCACAGCAGCATGACCATGCTGGGATTAGTGGGACCCTGAAACACCTAAAGCACTTCCAGACTTGATTGCACAGTTAAGATTTCTTTAACAGAACAGCATAGACATAAATATTATATCATCATCTGCAGGTATTTCCTAAGAAATAATGCAACACAATGCATACAAATTTATATGCCTATAAGCTGAAAAGGATGCTGCCTGATATCACTGTAACTAAACAACTACACTGAATTCAGGGAAGTTCACCCAGATGCTGGGAAACAGAGTTTCTGCAGTATGCATTATACTCAGCAACATGTTATTCAACGAGACTGTAGGAGCAAGAAGAAAAAAAAAATGCATCCTTCTGAACTGAAAGAGAATGAAACACAGCACAAAAGCACATACAAACATTAAGCAGCCCAAAGAGGATGATACGGTCCATGAAGACCTGCCCTCATAACCTCAGGAAATACAAATCAATCTGCGTTCCATCACATGAAACTTAAACTTCTAGCTAGTAGTTCTGTGCTCTTCCCCCTGCCTTCTTCAAAAACTCCTCCTTGAACTGATTTACACTATTTGCTTCTACTGCTGACTTCGGCAGTTTGTTCCAGACTGTATTTCAACTACCCTTTGTGTAAAACTGTTCCGTCTGAATATATCGGAGTCCCTAAATTCTGGTACACATATTGGAGTAGTTACAGAGTAATTTTAGTGTCGCTGGCAGCTGGCCTACCTCGTGTTCTGATCCCTCCTCCCCTCCCTAATAGTTAATACTCTGCCACCAAAGTCAGGGCTGCCACAAGGAGAGCCTGCTCCAGCAAGTGCCCAGAGGGACACCATTTCAGCTTGGCTCATCGCAGCAGAAGGAGCCTCCCCAACCCTTAGAAAGGGACCAAAGTAGTGAAGTGAAAGGAGTGAACAAATAAAGAGAAGCAGGACTCCATGTTCTACTATGTTAAACAATTTGATCCTACTCACAGTCCTCTGCTTTCCACAAACATTTTCATAGGTAACTGTTGGTAAAAGCACTATTAGGAAAAAAAAAAAAAAAAGAGAGATTTAATGTGGTAACTTGTAAGCTTCATAGAGTCATATAGGGAGCAATCAGGGGCAATACAATGTAATTCCACCGGATAATCATTCAGAATGAATAATAAATACTGGAAAATATATTTATAGCAAATATTTGGCAGACTGTTCATAGATCTACGATATATTGACATGAATAATTTTAAAATAACTTTGAATATAGAGATTTGTGGAAAATGAACTTTTTTTTAAAAAAATAAATGGAAAAGGGGACGAAATTTGTTGAAAACTCAAGTTCAGCTGTAGGTTGGCACTGAAGTGGCTGAAAAGAAACATCGGAGTGAATAGCAGCCTCCAGATTTGAATAAACAGTCAGGTGATTTTAAAATATAAATGCAAGATTCTTAATTTTGATTTCTGAGGATCTACATTTTCTAAAAGATTATATTTACAAATTTCTTTCTAAATCCAGTATTGTGCAGGAGGTAAGGTTAGGAAAGAGGCAGACAGCCCATCAAGCGTGCTATAACTTTCAAATGAAGGTGACATTTTTCCTAGTCAGAACAGCTTTCATCAGGAATATTTTTGGAAATTTAGAAAATCTCTTTGATGTCAGAAGAACTGTTTCTCACATTCTTTTGAAGTAGACAAAAGGTCAGTGTTAATTGCAATATGTTGTAAATCATATAGATTACTTTCAAGAAAATATTTGAAGGAGATACCTTATATGTGACATTCATTCTTCAGCCAGGCAGACATGGATGAGGTTTAATTTATAAAGAATTAGCAAGATGGAAGTCTCTTGCAACATACTGAATTTAATGAAATTCTTCTGTTTTGTTACCAATTTACAGATATCATCTTTTCTTACTTATTTATGGAGAGGAGTGTATTAATCATCACATGCAGAGTCGCAAATTCAGCAGAAACATAAATTATCAGCCCTAAACCTCAAATTCTTTCACAGAATCTGTAAAGCTAAAAGTTTTGAATAGCTCTGATAGAACAAATGTACAAGAAAAGATAATGCATCTTTTGAAACAGAAACCTGCAAAGATGTTATGCTCAATTACGCCGACAAAAGATTTGGAAACCAACAATATCCCCCGTGGAATACCACTGCTAAATCAAAAGCTCAAAGTTAAGCAAGAATAATATAGCATAAGCCATGTTAAATGAACATCATCCTTAAAGGTAGAATCCACTTGGATATTTATTAAATAGCTGTTTCTACTTTTATGGAGGAAAAAGGAAAGGGGAAGGGGAGGGGGAAGGGGAAGGGGAAGGGGAAGGGGGAGGGGGAGGGGGAGGGGGAGGGGGGGGAGGGAAGGGAGGGGGAGGGGAGGGGGAGGGGGAGGGGGAGGGGGAGGGGAGGGGAGGGGAGCTCAAACCACAAGTTAACAGAATGAAACTACCACTCTGGATATCATGTGGAGGAGTGATTGAACCAGGCAGGTCACATCCTGACTGCTGGTCCTCTGGTGACCAGACAGAGTTAAAATGTTGGTTTATGGTCTAAACAAAGTTTCAGAGAACAGAGTTTTGGGCTTATATCTATAGACAACAAAAAACTCTACTACAGCCTGAGGCAGAGAGGAAGCTGACTTTGGAAAGCTTTTAGAAGATGGAGAAGTATAACTACAGCTGATACACCAGTGGCCAACAGAAGGCTACTGTAATACAAATGAGGACTTCTAACAAGCTACTGGATAATGGTGCTGAAGGAACCTCAGGGCTGCCATGTTGCAATGGTATTTTCCAGTTTGATGGAGGAAAACAGGCTTGTTTTATCTTCAAGGAATGCCATCAGCCAAGCTGCACAGGGAGCAGGGTTTGCATGCGAGCAAGATCTTCCATCTGCAGGAAGAAGCAGGGATGCATCCAGCCACCTACTGTGGGATCAGAGCACAGGAACTATTGGGGAGAGAGAGGTTCCAGACAGCTGACTAACAGCAGCATTCATCATTGCATTGCTGTAGATGTTTGGGAGGCCATCGCACTTGGGACACATCTACCCCGATGCTGATGTTGAGTAACCAAGAACAGAATGTGGGCTGTTTCTCAGGGATGGGAATGACATTGCCAAAAAAGCACTAAGAATACAAGTCCAATTTAGGACAGTCAGTTCTTATTATCTTCACTGTGATGGCAAGCCCATAATTTTGGCTGTACAGAAAAAAAAAAAAAGGAGCATCTTTCTGAATTAAAAGCCTAGCACACAGAAGTGCTGCACATGCAGCTAGAGGTGGCCAGGGTCTAGAAGGGTCTTATTACATAGAAGGTGGATATCCAAAATCTCAAACTCCTATCTTAGGACAGAACTGGTAGGGTTACACGCAGGGAAAAATTAGGTTAATTGTGATACCATTTTAATTTTCCTGCTCTAGGTATTTACCCTGAATATCCATGATATGTGCTCTAGAGAAAAGAGGTGCCACAGGGTCAGCTTCATCACATTTCTTGTTCTTCAGACAGACATGCCAGTCAGCGGGAGATCATTATTCATCTGGAAAAGGATGAATTTGCTGATTGATGTTAAAAGCTGATACGGAAGTTGAAAGGACAACAAACAAGGCGAAATACAGAGCACAGAACTGTAGCTTTAAAGTTTACAGTTTTTTTTTCTATCAGGTTATGCTGTATATGAAATAAGAATGATGTTTACTAAACCATTAGTTACTATTTGACGATGATACTTTACATCTTTCTGTAAGCCTCTTCTTGACACTAGCAGAATCTACTGTTAATAAGGGGGAATAATGTCCTGTATTTGTATCTGGCATGTGTAAATGTGTTTATACAATCCAGTCCTCTCCTACAAAATGAATTTGATCTGTCTGGTACCTGTTGAAGATGTAGCTTGTTCTATTTTTTTTTGCCATTTTCACTGCCTATTAATGGGGTAAGAGCAAAACTTAATCATTGCAGTCTACTGACAATCACTGTTGCCAAACTAGGGCTGTGTTCATTGTGGGATGCAAACAGACACTCATCCTTCAATTGATGAACACCAAACTTCATATTGACAGATAGCTGTTAGAGGACTTTCAGTTCTAAATTATTAAGTAAAAGAGAAAGAAATGAAAGGAAGGAAAAGCTAAGAAATTAGAGACAGTTACTAAGGTACTCCAGTGAATGATATTGATTGACAAATCCATTCCTAAAATTCAGAAGCAAAATTTACTGCACTTATTGCATCAGTCAGTGACACTGCAGAGTTAGAAAGTACAACACGAAAGATGAACAAATGCTATGAAAAATAAAGGCAGAATGAAATTATAATATAAAATATAACTTGCAAATATTTTTATACAAGAGTAACAGATCCTTGCAAGTACAAAAATTTTGAGTCACCCAGAGGGAGTGAGTAATTACTTACCTTAAAACTTTTTGAAAAAGTTCTAATGCAAGGGATATAGCTATAAATCAAAATCAAATTTAAAAGGTTTATGGCAAATGACTCAAAGCAATACAATCTTATTTTTCTGAAGACATTTATTTACATAGCGAGATTAAAAATGTCACAGATTGACACACTCATTCTAGGAATATCTCTTTCCTAGATTTTAAAACTTTCGTGCAATAACCTTTAACCAAGTTTGAGATAAGCCCATGTTAGGATCTGTAAAGTAGGGTCTTTCTAGCTGTTTGGTCCAGTGTAATAAACCACTTCCCTCTTTCTGTCTTTTTTATTCTTTTAAATCTGCTTTCCTTTAATTCAGCATTTTCATTCTGTTTTTCTCCTCTTCCATGCAAGTTCTATCTGCCAGTCTAGAGCAATTCCTGGGAAATTTCCCCAAGAGATTCCTCTAAGGAAAACATAAATATTTCTCTGGAAATACACTGAGGACTATAAAGGCTTGTCTGGCGGGAAAATAGGGGTAACACTGCATGGGATTACAATGGAGACTTAAAAGACAGCTTTGCTTTTCTCTACCAATGCAAAGTGTGTTAGTACAAGGAAGAGTGGTGCACCAAAGGACAACTTTGCAATACTCATACACACACAGTAACACATGCACACAAAAACACATTTTCTTTGCTGACTTCTGTCATTAGGACTATCTTCCTGGATTTCATAATCAGACACATCAGAATCACTGTCCTAAATAGCCATCTCATTTACTGCCTACCTTTCAATTAACTTCATTTTTTCCAGATTCTGATCCACAAATGTTGTCAGTTTTTCCTTATGCTCTGCTTTTTCCAGCCTCCAAAGTCTCCCTTCCCCTTTTCATGAAGTGAATTATCAGTTAGTTACAAGAGGCCAGACGTGGCTAGGCTGGAGTAAAACAGAAAGGACTCATGCAGTATTTCCTCACATTTTTAGCATTTTACTGTTGCCCAAGACTGGTAAGCTGTTGAGCTGTGCTCAGTGCTTTTCTAGAATAAAACAAGCATCCAAAACACAGAAAGGATGTCTTATTCTGCACAGTATGCCTTATGTGCTGTGTTGGTTTCCCTCTGAAAATAAGAGGGAAAGAATTAGTAGCAGGGCACTGAAGGGACACGCTCATTTAGTTAACAGACAAGGCACATATACTTTGTTAGGCCATGCCACATGTGGATACCTGCTTCACATATCTCTATAATCGCAATGGCAAGGAGCAGGACTTCTTCTGCTTGATATGAAGCTTTCTGGATCAGCGGAGATTCAGGCTCTTAAAGACTGAGTGAACAGCCAAACAACAGCCAGCATAGGAACGCAAGTCTGAGAGCCCAGGCTGCACAGGGTCTACGACAAAGGTAAAATACACCAATAACAAAACTCCTTACAGTTTCCTATTGAGCAAAACAATTGAGTTGGGTAAACAACACAGTGAAGGTAATGGTAAGAAAAGAATAGCTGGACTCATTAAAAGGCTAACATTTTGATCCTTTGCTTTGTCTTGTTCATGCTCTTTTCTCCCCTCTTAAGCAGACAAAGTCCTTGTGATGTACCAAAAAAAGAGCAAAAGTGTAACAAAGGCAGCCAGCTACAGTCCCAGTCACCGTGCAGCTCTCCAGGTAGGAAATCGAATTTGGCCAATATCCCAGTCTCTTTGACTGTTTTTGTTTGGGACAACAGAAGTACCAGGACAACTGGTAGTGGCACTGCTCTCTCAGATGATGTTTTTCTCTGTCACCTCCTGCGTCACAGCCCTTTGCTTGTGCGTAACTAATGGTCTGTGCACTGGTAGTACTCAAGTGGCATGTGTCGTGCAAATCTGCTGTGTGTGTATAGCATAGTTATATATCACCAGCTCAGTACTTTGTATCAGGACAAACAAAGTAAGTTTGGTGTTTCCAGAATATACTGGATTTTGAAAGTGCTGAGCAGCTGTCCTGAGTATGCCCTATATTACCATATGTTGCTGAGGGTACTGTGCGTGAAAACGATGGATCTAATGAATGCACAATAAGCTTTTCAGCACCAGGTGAAGGACAACAGGGTGTGGCACTACCTTGAGATCAAAAGAAGGTAAATGGCCCAGTTAGCAATAAAGGTTGACTATTACAGTCCAAATAATTCAATTTACAATACTGCAAATCTACTACTGCAGAATATAATATCATCATAACCGCGTCTATCCTAACCCACTGATGACCTCAGGGAATTTTCAAGAATATTATTTCTATTTTCTGTGCTTTCATCCCTAATGTACAGAGGCAGACTTTGCTATAGCTGCAACAAGAGAAGCCATTATGTCTCAAGAAAAAAAAAAGAAAAAAGACCACTCCCATTATCTGAATGCCAAATTTCATATATTCATTTCACTGATCTCCTACACAGTAGCCTTTCTGCCAAGCTGCTAAATGAGATGGGCTCAGACCTCTAAAAAGGTTAGAAGCAACATTTTCGTCATCTACAGCATGAAACCACAGCAAGAAAAACATAACTGATATGCTAAAATATGAAAACCTGACATTACACTTAAAATTTCTAACAAAGAATATTACATTCATTATCATGAATAAATTCCCAGATTTACCATCCATCAGACATTAGGCTTCATTTTTCTGTATAAAGTAAATACAGCTGGAGTATATGATTACGATTTCACCTTTATTTTGCAAACCTATTTAATTTAAACAGAGATGCCTATTCACCTGATAGTATAAAACTGAAAACAGATAGAATGATCAAATTATTGAAAAATACAAGCACATTGTACATGAAGAAAACATAGGTAGACTTTCTTGTGAAACTGCTGGGTTTTATCACTGTTTAATGATTTGTTGCACTATTTATAGAATAAACAATAAATCTAACATGATTTGTCATATTAGCCAATAAATCATGGGACAAATCATTAGGCAGAGTGATAAAATCAAGTGTTTTAGAAATAAGTCAATCTATGATGCCAATGTCTAATCTAAACAGTTGCTTAAAAACCCTATTTACTAATCATTTTTACATAAAGAAAGACTGATGATTATGTAGATTAAATGTGTACTTATTCCTATAAACAGTAGTATAATAGTAGTATAATCACATGTTCTGCGCTGGTCTGTTTAGAAAGAAAAAAAAAAAGATTTAAAAAAATCCACTGGGGGGAAAAAACAACAATGTCATTTTGATTATCTTTGTATATTTACAAGGGGCTTTCTTCACCTCTTTTGAGTCTGCCTCATAAATAAATAGTTAATTGAAAGCATGCTGCGAGGTTACTGGACAGATATTATCTTTTAGCTATGCATTCCATAATATCCTAATTAACAATTTCATTAAGATGTGATGGCTGGTTCTAATGTTTCTTCATTCTTTAGTCTGAATGTAACCCTGTACTCCTTCTCATTTGTGACAACTGTGTTTATAGCTTCTCTACCCATAGAGCTTCCTGGCACTTTGAATTATGCTCAAGAGTATATGGGCATCACGTCACATTTGTGTGCCTGATATCATACATGACTAGCTGTGCTCCAGCCAGAGTCCTTAATGTACATTCTACAGATGGACTACCCTCTGAATGCTTAGCCAGATATTAAGTTAAATCTTTTTGGAGTCAAGCTTGTTTCACATCAGTTATACAAACATATTGGTTCCTTTAAAAGGACAAATGCACTGAGAGTAAGACAGGGAATCTAGGTCGGAAAGCTAGGAAAATAGATTTAAATTTTAGTTTAGCTTTTACATTTGAAAATCTCTTCTTTGGGAATTATTGTTATCTGTGGAGGGTTTGTTTTCATTTACTTTATCCCAGAGAGAAGTAGCTGAGCAATATTTATCGAGAAATATGTAAGCAGGGTAGTTGGCTTAACCATGAAAGAAACAAACAGCAAGGCAAGCTCCTTTCCTCTCACTTTCTGTTTTGTATTAAAGTGCAACAAACCTGAAAAGATAGCAACAAACCAACAAGATATTTTCTAGTCTAGGAGTTTTCTCAAAAAGAAAATAAAAATATGTTAACATCTGTATGCTACTGTCTATCTATCTATCACATTGGGACTATGACATACATACTGTACCTTCTCGATAAGGCTAATCTTGAGAGCGAGGCATTTTCCTCTAACTGAGGGAATATGTTTGAGTAACAAAAGCATCTGTAATTAGGGCTGTGACCAACTGTTTGCTTGTCAAGCAGAGTCCGGTGAACAAGTCCCTCCAGCTCACCAAGTACATTGGGGAACGGAAAAGGAGGGCAAGCCTGGCACCGGGAGGGGGACTATGTCAGAGAGGCTGAAGGGAGCAGAGGGGATATAGTTGGCTTTGTTGTTTTCTTATTTTTTATCTCAACCCATTCAGCATGTTTGGCAAAAGATGTCTGTGAGATGGACTAGAGAGAAGGGATAGCAATTCGATGCTTTATGCAGCGTAGGTGGGGATAATTTGTTTGTAGCTTTATTTGTTTTTTAATGTGCAGAAGTCACATACATATGAAATGGAATAACCAAGCACACACCAGAATCATATGCCTGCAGTCCCTTGTTATTCTTTTAGAACCTGCTTATTTTTCACTTCACTTTTTCCTGATGACACTTAAGGTCAGATTTTTAAAGGCACTTAGATGCCTCATTTTATTGAAATCAATGGGAGATAGGTGCTTGAGCATCTTTGAGGAACTAGCCCTTTAATGTTTATTAACAATGCCTCAGATGAGGGTACATCCCAGAAAACATAATAATTGCCTTCCTTTATTAACCGTGGTTTGTCAAAATAAGATAGAATCAAGTCCTCAGCCTCATCTCCTTTCAATGATTTCCTAAATGAGATCAGTTCCCACTTACATCCTGAATGACCAAAGGTGACTAAATCAGAGCAATGAAGTACATTTACGTCCTTGAAACTCAAATCATCTTTCAGACACTCCTCCCAGTGTTGCTGATTTGAATGATATTGAGTCTCAAAATGTTTGGTGTTTTTCTTCAATGCTCAGCTATAATCATTTTTACTTAAAAAGAAAAATGAGGTATTTTAGTTAAAATGAAGCTCCTTTTACCTTTGGGAGCTTAGACTCTCACAAAACAATTAGGGATTTACGGAAAAAAACAGGCTTCTTTCCTTGCATTTTCACCCTCATGCTTCCAGTCTTGTGGCTTCACATGCACCTTGCTCATCGACTCTACAGCTTAAAGCAGAGAGACATCCAAGTCAGCCATGAGGGGCTTTAGACTTAAAAATTAAAAAAATCAGGAAAAAAATCTAGAAGGGAACTATGGGTGTCTCCTGGTAGGGAGAAGTAAGGAAGAAGTCTGTTTTTCTCACAGAACTTTAACATTGTTAAATAAACTTCTCACCCATGAGAATGCGCTTTGGATCAAGCCCTAAGCTGAAACTCCTAAGGCTCAAGCTAGTATGTCTCAGCACTTCTTATTACCAGAGAGGCACATTTCTGTCAGTACTTACTTCTACCTGTCACTTAACTAGGGACACGCTTGGGTTACTGTCTAATTGGTGGTTATTTCTCCTTTTGGGGGGATATATCCTCACCTCCCATTGTCTCCTACAAGCTTTACACTCATGCTCTCCCCCGGAAAATTTCTACTGAGTTTTCTGCACCTTTCGTGCACCCACCCAGAGGTGTACATGCTTTCAAACAAAAACTATACTGGTGCCTGTATGGTAATTTAAATCTGTTTTTGCTGCTGTGATACTTTCCCATTCTCTTCAATTCTGCTTTTCATTTTCTCTACTGCAAAGTGTTTGATCAACATTAGGCACAGCAGACCACCTCACTGGGCAGTGAGCATCACATACCAGTACCCCACAAGATTCACTTAAAAATGTACCAGCTGTCAGAACAGCAAAGGGTTTGTGTTCAGATTCGCTTACTGGAAGAGACTCTCTGAAGTTTTCACACCAGTTGGCTGTTACCTCTGATCCAACGTGTTTTTTTGTGTGTGTTTTTTTGCTGCTTGTTTATTTTTAATTTGTTCATTTGTTTCTTGCTTAGCTTAGTTTTCTTTCCTCTGGAAATCTTCAGCTGATTTCCTGGAATTCTCATTCAGCACCTGAGATACACAAAATGTGGGGATTATTTCTTAATCCATCTGGAACTGCTAGAGAGAAGACTGGATTCATATTCCATTTCTGCAGAAGCAGGTGACTCCTGGTCACACCACCTCTCCAGAGTAACTTTTCCTAAAGCTGGCTAAATCAATTTTAACACCTTTATGTGTAATAACAGCATAAAGCACAGCCCTTTTGTGAATTTAGTTAGACATGCAATCTACTCAAAGCATACAGAAGAGTTCTGCATTAAAAGAAACCCACTCATCTCAATAAACTAAGGACTGACTTCACAAGCACTTCTTAAAAACTAAATTTTGAGGTATTATGAGCAAAACTACCCCAATGTTCGTTTACAGATAGAATGTTCATGTTCCGGGTCCTTGCCACAACCAAAATGCTTGCTGAAGTCAACAGGCACTCTGTGGCAGCTGATATGCAGGATCAGGGCTACCTCAAACACCAGCACCGAGTTGTTTTTCCTGTCACTATTCAACCCCGAAGTTTTCAAAGTGGAAATCGGGTCATGTGGGAACTGGATGGCTAAAATCCTGAATAGCAATGAAGTAGTATCCGTATAAGCATTTCTATAGCTAGATTTCAGGGTCAGGGATCAAAGGGGTTCTTATCTAAAACATCCAAAACTATTTCTAAGGTAGTACTGCTAAAACATTTTACAGAGAATTACTTTTTTAAACATATTTTAAAAAGAAACACATCACCATATTTTCTGTGGGCTTGAACGCTTATGTTAAGTTTCCAAATAAGTCAATTCTATAAAGATAACATTAAAAAAAAAAAAAAAGTGTTGCAAGCTAATACTGTATATAGCAAATAAATCTTAATTAAAATTTAAATTGAAATTTGTATTGGCTGATCACTCCTGAACTGGAAATATTTTAAAGCAGGATTTTCAAAAGCTCTCTGGTCAAATATTCAGGTACTTAGTACATATAATTAAGTTAAAAAATATCCAACTCTTCTGCTCACCAGAACCAGAATTTACTAAAGTGCTTGATGTCCATCTGCTCTTACTGTGATATTTATGGCTGTATTTCTACACAAGCGTAGCACCCAAAATGCAGACGTCCTCTGGGAATCTGGATGTGTTTTGACAAACAGTATCTGAGCACAGGTAGAAATTCTGCTGTTTTAGAACCCAGTTCCAGCTGTGGATGATGGACTATGCTGAAAATCTGTCCTGTAACCATTAACATTACAGTACCACATCTCTTTTACTTTACACAGTTGTTCTATGAGGGATGCTGTAGTGCACACAATACTTGTATTAATACAAAAAAATATGTCTTTTGTTTCACACACAACTTTAATTTTCTGATTACCTCGTTGCATATCTGACAGGTATTCTACGTGCAGAGACACTCAGATCACTTAGGCCACACGCAAAAGTCAGCTTCAGATGAAGACTGAATGAAAATTATCCTGAGAGATCAGTACACAGTCAGATTTGCTGACCTATTAGCTTTTTCATTACTGACAGAGGTAAATAGCTGTAAGAATATTAACGATGAGACCTGAGGCAGTCATAAAGCCTTACCTAAGGTGACTTGAGACCTCACCCTATACTTTTAACCCATT